>NC_134844.1:2121212-2424242 GCF_965363235.1 Mytilus galloprovincialis
GACGGGAGATAGGCGGACTAAAACATGTGCAGTGTGATCTATTTTTAGATATTAGTTGTATGATGTGTGTATCTGCTACAGAGTTTTTTAAGATGTATAACTGGTACAGAATTTATAGCGTTTTTAATTTTGTAAATATTTACGATGAACAAAACAACTAATAGTGCTTGTTCTTATATATATACATCTTGTCCAAACATTTCTGTTGAAACTACAGCCACCTGGTATAAACTTATATATATACATCTTGTCCAAACATTTCTCTTGAAACTACATCCACCTGGTATAAACTTATATATATACATCTTGTCCAAACATTTCTGTTGAAACTACAGCCACGTGGTATAAACTTATATATATACATCTTGTCCAAACATTTCTGTTGAAACTACAGCCACCTGGTATAAACTTATATATATACATCTTGTCCAAACATTTCTGTTGAAACTACAGCCACCTGGTATAAACTTATATATATACATCTTGTCCAAATATTTCTCTTGAAACTACAGCCACGTGGTATAAACTTATATATATACATCTTGTCCAAACATTTCTGTTGAAACTACAGCCACCTGGTATAAACTTATATATATACATCTTGTCCAAACATTTCTGTTGAAACTACATCCACCTGGTATAAACTTATATATATACATCTTGTCCAAACATTTCTGTTGAAACTACAGCCACCTGGTATAAACTTATATATATACATCTTGTCCAAACATTTCTGTTGAAACTACAGCCACCTGGTATAAACTTATATATATACATCTTGTCCAAACATTTCTGTTGAAACTACAGCCACCTGGTATAAACTTATATATATACATCTTGTCCAAATATTTCTCTTGAAACTACAGCCACGTGGTATAAACTTATATATATACATCTTGTCCAAACATTTCTGTTGAAACTACAGCCACCTGGTATAAACTTATATATATACATCTTGTCCAAACATTTCTGTTGAAACTACAGCCACCTGGTATAAACTTATATATATACATCTTGTCCAAACATTTCTGTTGAAACTACATCCACCTGGTATAAACTTATATATATACATCTTGTCCAAACATTTCTGTTGAAACTACAGCCACGTGGTATAAACTTATATATATACATCTTGTCCAAACATTTCTGTTGAAACTACAGCCACGTGGTATAAACTTATATATATACATCTTGTCCAAACATTTCTGTTGAAACTACATCCACCTGGTATAAACTTATATATATACATCTTGTCCAAACATTTCTGTTGAAACTACAGCCACGTGGTATAAACTTATATATATACATCTTGTCCAAACATTTCTGTTGAAACTACAGCCACCTGGTATAAACTTATATATATACATCTTGTCCAAACATTTCTGTTGAAACTACAGCCACGTGGTATAAACTTATATATATACATCTTGTCCAAACATTTCTGTTGAAACTACAGCCACGTGGTATAAACTTATATATATACATCTTGTCCAAACATTTCTGTTGAAACTACAGCCACCTGGTATAAACTTACATATATACATCTTGTCCAAACATTTCTGTTGAAACTACATCCACCTGGTATAAACTTATATATATACATCTTGTCCAAACATTTCTGTTGAAACTACATCCACCTGGTATAAACTTATATATATACATCTTGTCCAAACATTTCTGTTGAAACTACATCCACCTGGTATAAACTTATATATATACATCTTGTCCAAACATTTCTGTTGAAACTACATCCACCTGGTATAAACTTATATTCAAAATATTTAACCGACCTGTTGAAATTTAAAATTCCATCAGCTTCATTTGGTGTACAGTTTCTAAAACTGAATTACATGATAAATAATTTTCTAAAAGTAAGAAATATTTGATATTTTGCATAGATAGTATTGAATTATTTGTTAAGTAATGATTGATTTACTTTCAGTGCAATTTGCTGTTCTGACTTTTCTAAGTAATGTTTGGAGATGATTTTTTTCTGACTTTTCTAAGTAATGTTTGGAGATGATTTTTTCTGACTTTTCTAAGTAATGTTTGGAGATGATTTTTTCTGACTTTTCTAAGTAATGTTTGGAGATGATTTTTTCCGACTTTTCTAAGTAATGTTTGGAGGTGATTTTTCACAATGCAGCTGATTATTTGCCATTGAATTTATGTGTTCAGTATAAATGACTTTTTACTGAAGATTGTTAGAAAATGTGTGTGAACTTATTAAAAATGTTTGGACTACATTAATGTTTTGTTTTTATTAGACCATTTCTATGTGGTCATTACCAATCCACTTTATTCAATAAATCAGTTATGATATATAGATATAAAAAGATGTGGTATGAGATAACTTTCAATCCAAGTCACAATTTGTAAAAGTATTCCATAATTGGTCAAAGTACGGTCTTCAACATGGAGCCTTGGCTCACGCTGAACAGCAAGTTATAAACGGGCCATTAAAGGACTAGTGTAAAACCATAAAAAGGGAAAAATCTAATCTATATAAAAATGAGAAACAAGAAGTACTTATGAACCACATCAACAAACAAAAACTACTAAACATCCGATCAATTTTTAATGTCATTCTAGAGTTTTGCCTCTTTACATACTGAAAATTTAATTTCGTGGTTCACCTCTAACAATAAAGTCTGCAAAAATTGGTATCCTACGAATAATTATTAATCCACTGTATGTCCATTGTCCTTGATTTAATTTTCAAGGTTCAGCAAGAGCTTGAAAAAACTAGAGGCTCTAGAGAGCCTGTGTCGCTCACCTTGGTCTATGTGCATATTAAAGGCATACAATACAGTTATATAGGCTATTTTTTACCTGATTAAATCAAATACGTAACCAAAAATATACCTTCATGTGCTACTTTTTGAGTTAAATGAGGGCAAAATTTTGTGTATTTGCTCAAAATTAGGATTTGTTTTCCTTTTCGAAAGAAAGCCGTAACTTTTTTGTTTTAAAAGATAAACACAAATTGTTTTTTATTAAATAATTTGTAATTTCTGTGTTTTATAAGTATTCTAAAAATTTATGCCTTTTTGTTCAGAAATAACTCATATTTATCAAATGGTCATGAATTGAGAAAAAAACGTAATTGTTTGCTGTATATTTATCAAAATTAAAAAAAATTGCACTATTTACAGTTTTATAAAATTTGGAAATGGGGGTCCATGCACTCGTTTTCAAATTAAATCAGTTTGAATGATAAAAATCAGTTGAAAAATGCATCTTTTCCCGATATGTCACAGTTTGACGTCGTGAAAATAAAATTTTACGTTAGGCAACGTCATTATCTCTCCTATAACTGTATCGTATGCCCTTAAACAAAGGACACAGATGGATTCATGACAAATTGTGTTTTGGTGTTGGTGATATGTTTGTAGATCTTACTTTACTGAACAATCTTGCTGCTTACAATTATATCTATCAATAATGAACTTGGCCCAAAAGTGACAGTGGAAAATATTTTGTAAAAACTAACAAAAATCTACAAAATTTTTGAAAATTGTTAAAAATTGACTATATAACTCCTCAAGTGTTCAATTGACCACTTTGATCATGTTGACTTATTTGTAGCTCTTACTTTGATGTACATTATTGCTGCTTATAGTTTATCTCTATCTATAATAATATTCAAGATAATAACCAAAAGCTGCAAAATTTTCTTAAAATTACCAATTCCGGGGCAGCAACCCAACAACAAATTGCCCGATTAGTCTGAAAATTACAGGGGAGATAGAACCCATCTTAGTTCGCGAGCGTGGTCATCAGACACATTTTTTAAACTAGATACCCGTATGATCATTGTGGACAAATTTGGTTAAATCTAGTTGTTTCAGAGGAGAAGATTTTTGTAAAAGATTACAAAAATTTGTAAAAAATTGACTATAAAGGTCAATTACTCCTGAAGGAGTCAATTGACCATTTTGGTCATGTTGACTTATTTGTAGATCTTACTTTGCTGAACATTATTGCTGTTGACAGTTCATCTCTATCTATAATAATATTCAAGATAATAACCAAAAACAGCAAAATTTTCTTAAAATTACCAATTCCGGGGGAGTAACCCAACAACAAGTTGCCCAATTAGTCTGAAAATTACTGGGCAGACAGATCTTGACCTAATGAACAATTGTATCCACAGCAGATTTGCCCTAAATGCTTTGGTTTCAGAGATATGAGCCAAAAACTGCATTTACCCTATATACTATTTTTAGTCATGTCGCCCATCTTGGTTCGCAAGCGTGGTCATCGGAAACATTTTTTAAACTAGATACCCTAATGATCATTGTGGACAAGTTTGGTTAAATTTGTCTTAGTTGTTTCAGAGGAGAAGATTTTTGAAAAAGATAACAAAAATTTATTAGAAATTGACTATAAAGGGCAATTTTGGTCATGTTGACTTATTTGTAGATCTTACTTTGCTGAACATTATTGCTGTTTACAGTTTATCTCTATCTATAATAATATTCAAGATAATAACCAAAAACAGCAAAATTTCCTTTAAATTACCAACTAAGGGGCAGCAACCCAACAACAGGTTCTCCGATTCATTTGAAAATTTCAGAGCAGATAGATCTTCACCTGATAAACAATTTAACTCCAATGTCAGATTTGCTCTAAAGAGATATGAGCCAAAATCTACATTTTACCCCTATGTTTTATTTTTAGCAATGGCGACGATCTTGGTTGGTTGGCCTCAGTCACCGGACATATTTTTAAAGTTCTGTTTTTCTGATACCATTAGCAATAGTTTACCTATATTCGTGTATGCTATGATTGGAAGGTGCACATGTCTGTCTGGCAGGGTTGATCTGACCTTGAACTCATTTTAATAAATCATAAATAGTTTTGTTTGAAAATTCTAGTATAAATACATCCATGACAAAAAAAGCAGGCAAGACCTTTCAGCATGTGCACTCTTGTTCTTAATGTCAGTCTGTCTCCTCACTCCCCCATTATTGCGTCATTTGAACTCTGGTGATTAATAGTCTCATTGGCAATCAAAGTTTGAATTGTTTTACATTGTCATTTCGGGTCCTTTTATAGCTAAATATGTGGTATGGGCTATGCTCATTGTTGAAGGCCATACAGTGACCTATAGTTGTTAATTTCTGTGTCATTTTTGTCGAGCCTGCGACTTTTGTCGCAGAAAGTTCGACATAGGGTTTGTGATCTGGCGGCAGCAGCGTTAGCTAACTTCTTAAAAGCTTTATATTTTAGAAGTTGGAAGACTTGGATGCTTCAAACTTTGTATATAGATGCCTCATGTTACGTAGTTTCTGTCAGTCACATGTCCAATGTCCTTGACCTCATTTTCATGGTTCATTGATTACTTGAAAAAAAGTTAAGGTTTTTTGTAATGTTAAATTCCTTCTTATTATAAGTAATAGGATAACTATATTTGGTATGTGCATACCTTGCAAGGTCCTCATGCCTGTCAGACAGTTTTCACTTGACCTCAACCTCATTTCATGGATCAGTGAACAAGATTAAGTTTTGGTGGTCAAGTCCATATCTCAGATACTATAAGCAATAGGTCTAGTATATATTCGGTGTATGGATGGACTGTAAGGTGTACATGTTCAACTGGTAGGTCAACTAAATTTGTTGTATGGAAAAATTGTTAGCTGTACATGTCTGCCTGGCATGGTTCATCTGACCTTGACCTCATTTTCATGGTTCATTGGTCAATGTTTAGTTTTCTTGGTTAATGTTTAATTTATGTGACAGTTGTAATAAAGCTTTATATTTAGGACTATCAACATAATATCAATGATTAGTAAAGAAGGCGAGACATTTCAGCGTGTGCACTCTTGTGGTATCTTGTGTAGAGTTGTCTCATTGGCAATCATACCACATCTTCTTTTTTATAACTACATCTCCGTTATATATATGGAAAACACAAACAGATAAAGATGTTAATTCCATGTTTATTATTGGCACGTTAGGGTTAACAAACAAATTTAAAAAAGTTGTCAGGGGCAACAATAACAACAATTACAATGTAAAAACATGCGAGAAAAAAATCAAGTTTTATCACATTGGCTGATAACAATCTTTTGATAAATAAAAGTTTACCTAAGAAATTCGACAAAAATGTCTTAAAACAAAAAAAGTGAAATATTAACATCCCCCCAAAAAATCGAAACCAAAAAAGTGAATTGACATTCCCCCAAACAATCAAAACCAAAAAACAGATCATGAGTTTATGTAGTACAGCATTCAGAATATGTTGAGATGTACCCCCAAAATTGTTTTTGTTGATTCAGATAACTGCTTTAATATATGTATATATGGAAAGTACTTTTAATTAACAAATATAAAAATTAAAAGATAGCTTAGAAAATTAAACATATTAACTCAAATTCTTTAAAGGCAAATTATTACTTGTCATCAATTTCTAACAGATCAAATAAAATACATGGACAAATAAAATTTTTAGGATGTTTTGAGAATTCCAATAATTAACTTTATCCATGTAAAGGGGAATAACTCAATTTTTAACTGCATATTTTAATATTTCCCCCATCGTTTATGAATTCAGTTCCAATTAGTATTTTTACCTTATTCCTTCATACTAAATGTTAAGATTTTCAAACATCTCCTAAGTAAATACAAAAACATTTAACAAAAAGTTAATCAATTGTTTTTGTTTACACTACTGAAGTAAATTGGGGTGATTTCCCTTTGCCTTAAGTTGTATGCTTTAAAAAAGCTTTTGAATAATACTATTTTGTCTTGAACAAAAAATATGTTTAAACTAATGGTACTTTTGCATGAGAATTCATACTGCATGTAGAATTAATCACAACTTAACATAGTGCTAGATTGTTATCCAAAACAGTGGATAACTGTTCAATACAACCATAACATTTTATAAAAGCTCAATTAGGGTATTATGAAAAACATTTGATCATACTTTCATGTTAAACACATGTGTGCAAACAATTGTATACAATAATGATTATGAATAAAATGTGAAACATGAATATGTGAAACATGAATATGTGAAACATGAATATGTGAAACATGAATATGTGAAACATGAATATGTGTCCATAGGACAACATGACCGACTCATACTATCACATTTCCATGTTTGGTGAACTGCAAAATCTGGGTTAAACCCTTATTTGGCATATATTTATTAAGTACACATTATAATTAAAATGTGAAACAAGTGTCAAATTGAGGTGACCACATCTTCATGGTTAATGTCCTTATCAATGAAAATGATCCCTTTTTAAGATTGATTTGATTTTTGATGCCACTTTTAAGCACTGCATTTAGGCTATTTTGTGGCAGCCAGTTTTTATTGGTGGAGGAAGCCGGAGTACCTGGAGAAAACCACTGACCTTGGATAGGAAAACTGACAATCCTAGTCAATTAAGATTGGAGTCAAGTGCAGTCGTATGAGCAGGGTTCAATACGTTTAAGAATGTAATTACATTGTAATAAAACATGAAAGTCAATTGTATATTTACCGATTCTACTTAAGTATCTTTCCAATGGCAAAATACCAATAAAAAAAATCTGTATAATCAAAATACAAAAAAAGATTCAAAGAGAGATAACTCCATTAAATTTTTTTTGTAGCTAATTTTTTAAATGGATACTGTGGCCATTAAGTCCGACCTAGACATTAAAAATTTAGTAATATATATTGTGAAAATAACATCATATTCTATGGTTACAATTCGATCTTACACTATACATCTGATCTTCAAACAAGTCCTAAAACCGACACATTTTGTAAATGTTTCTGTATAGGAGAGTTTTAGATTAAAGTGAGAAATTTACCTCCAAACATGTCACGAGTTATATTCTTTTGCAGAAACAGTGTTTCACTTTGATTAAGATTTACAGATAGGTTTTGAAAAATACTTCAGCAAAATGACCACCTAGAAAACATTTCAACAGCCTCAGTTAACTTTCATAGTCTTCTTAACATTCTTATGAAAATCTGAAATTTTTAATGCTGATGTTTCACTTTCTTTATGATAATTGGGCCATAGGTTAAAAGTTGATCACATATTGTGGTTGACAATGAAATGAGCTTTCAGAAAAATAATAAAAAGTGTAACAAATTCAGTGAGGTAGAATAATATAAGACAATGCTATATAGGTATATAGTACAAGAGTAGAAATACTCAGTTTTCAAAATAATGATGTAAAAATCAAATTTTTCAGATTAAATGTGCTAAAAAGGTAGTAAAAATGATTTGAAAGAGTATATACAAATGAAGCTTCCTGTGAAAAATCAGATTCCTTTAGCAGAAGCAGTGATAACAAGAGAACAGGGAATAGTAACTATGGAAACATAAGACTGGTGTCATGTCAGTTAAATTAGCAAAGAATTGTTGGTTAATTTGATTTTTAATTCTATAATATTTGATTCCATTAATTTCTAATTTCTAAGATTTTGTAAAAAAGTAATAATACTGCAGAAAGAGATCCATCACAGACTTTACCATTATCTTTACTTCAGATGTTTTTTGTCTTTAATTCTACAATAGACCAGAATCAATGCCCTCCCTAAAATCAGTATTTCAAAAGTTTCTAGGTCCCTCCAACCCCACCTTGTTAAAAATCATAGAATGCTGTGTAACTAATAATCTGATAGTAATTTTCCAAATACATATACCAGTTAAATTGAGAATGTAAGTAGGAATGTGTCAAAGAGACAACAATCCTACTAAAGAGCAGAAAACAGCCCCACCAATGGGTCGTCAACATAGGAGGGAAATTCTGCAACCCCACACACGGAGGTTGGGCGTCTGCACTGTATTCCTATATTTTATAAGCTTCTAAACATATATGTGTTTTTACAGAGTTATCAAAGCATAGCTTTTCGTAATAAACCATAAAATATACGTTCTAGCATCCCATTAGATATATAACTTCAATACTGAATGACCTATAAACTGGTGTGAGATATGATAAAGGAACACATATATTGCGGTGGTTGTATATTAAGTGTTTAAATGCTGTGGTCAAACTTCGTTGAGATATTTGAGTGGACACATTGCTTGTTTTTTATTTGCAGCTTTGACAAATATCATGCCATGGTCTTCTTCACCAATCTGTAATACAATCTGAAAAAAAATCAATATACATAGAATAATAATATGGTAAAATAAATTAATATATTTTTCTTCTTCAAAATTTGATATAATTAAAATTATGGTGGGGTTTCGTGT
This sequence comes from Mytilus galloprovincialis, assembly GCF_965363235.1. Lineage (NCBI taxonomy): Eukaryota > Metazoa > Mollusca > Bivalvia > Mytilida > Mytilidae > Mytilus > Mytilus galloprovincialis. The sequence goes on from NC_134844.1 coordinate 2,130,428, forward strand.
TGCATAATCTTAAAATTTCTTGCAGTGTTTTGTGAACTTGTGATCTTTGTCATTTTCGTTTTTAAATGTCCCTTTGATATCTTCTGCCTCTTTTTACGGAACCAACTTAAACTATTTCAGAAATGTGCTTAGACATAATGTTCCTATATTGTTTGTTTTTTTACACTCAATGAAGACTTTACCTGATCTTTGTGAAGTTTCATGTCGACATCTCCATCAGTTAGATGACATAGTACTTATTACCTCCCCTTAATTAAGACTATACCTGATCTTTGTGAAGTTCCATGTCAACATCTCCATCAGTTAGATGACATAGTACTTATTACCTCCCTTAATTAAGACTTTACCTGATCTTTGTGAAGTTTCATGTCGCCATCTCCATCAGTTAGATGACATAGTACTTATTACCTCCCTTAATTAAGACTTTACCTGATCTTTGTGAAGTTTCATGTCGCCATCTCCATCAGTTAGATGACATAGTACTTATTACCTCCCCTTAATTAAGACTTTACCTGATCTTTGTGAAGTTTCATGTCAACATCTCCATCAGTTAGATGACATAGTACTTATTACCTCCCTTAATTAAGACTTTACCTGATCTTTGTGAAGTTTCATGTCGCCATCTCCATCAGTTAGATGACATAGTACTTATTACATCCCCTTAATTAAGACTATACCTGATCTTTGTGAAGTTCCATGTCGACATCTCCATCAGTTAGATGACATAGTACTTATTACCTCCCTTAATTAAGACTTTACCTGATCTTTGTAAAGTTTCATGTCGCCATCTCCATCAGTTAGATGACATAGTACTTATTACCTCCCTTAATTAAGACTTTACCTGATCTTTGTGAAGTTTCATGTCGCCATCTCCATCAGTTAGATGACATAGTACTTATTACCTCCCTTAATTAAGACTTTACCTGATCTTTGTGAAGTTCCATGTCGACATTTCCATCAGTTAGATGACATAGTACTTATTACCTCCCTTAATTAAGACTTTACCTGATCTTTGTGAAGTTTCATGTCGCCATCTCCATCAGTTAGATGACATAGTGCTTATTACCTCCCTTTAATTAAGACTTTACCTGATCTTTGTGAAGTTTCATGTCGCCATCTCCATCAGTTAGATGACATAGTACTTATTACCTCCCCTTAATTAAGACTATACCTGATCTTTGTGAAGTTTCATGTCGCCATCTCCATCAGTTAGATGACATAGTACTTATTACCTCCCCTTAATTAAGACTATACCTGATCTTTCTGAAGTTTCATGTCAACATCTCCATCAGTTAGATGACATAGTACTTATTACCTCCCTTTAATTAAGACTATACCTGATCTTTGTGAAGTTTCATGTCGCCATCTCCATCAGTTAGATGACATAGTACTTATTACCTCCCCTTAATTAAGACTTTACCTGATCTTTGTGAAGTTTCATGTCGCCATCTCCATCAGTTAGATGACATAGTACTTATTACCTCCCCTTAATTAAGACTATACCTGATCTTTGTGAAGTTTCGTGTCAACATCTCCATCAGTTAGATGACATAGTGCTTATTACCTCCCTTTAATTAAGACTTTACCTGATCTTTGTGAAGTTCCATGTCGACATCTCCATCAGTTAGATGACATAGTACTTATTACCTCCCCTTAATTAAGACTTTACCTGATCTTTGTGAAGTTTCATGTCGCCATCTCCATCAGTTAGATGACATAGTACTTATTACCTCCCTTAATTAAGACTATACCTGATCTTTGTGAAGTTTCATGTCGCCATCTCCATCAGTTAGATGACATAGTACTTATTACCTCCCTTAATTAAGACTATACCTGATCTTTGTGAAGTTTCATGTCAACATCTCCATCAGTTAGATGACATAGTGCTTATTACCTCCCTTAATTAAGACTTTACCTGATCTTTGTGAAGTTTCATGTCAACATCTCTATCAGTTAGATGACATAGTACTTATTACCTCCCTTTAATTAAGACTATACCTGATCTTTGTGAAGTTTCATGTCGCCATCTCCATCAGTTAGATGACATAGTACTTATTACCTCCCCTTAATTAAGACTTTACCTGATCTTTGTGAAGTTTCATGTCGCCATCTCCATCAGTTAGATGACATAGTACTTATTACCTCCCCTTAATTAAGACTTTACCTGATCTTTGTGAAGTTCCATGTCGCCATCTCCATCAGTTAGATGACATAGTACTTATTACCTCCCCTTAATTAAGACTTTACCTGATCTTTGTGAAGTTCCATGTCGCCATCTCCATCAGTTAGATGACATAGTACTTATTACCTCCCTTAATTAAGACTTTACCTGATCTTTGTGAAGTTCCATGTCAACATCTCCATCAGTTAGATGACATAGTACTTATTACCTCCCCTTAATTAAGACTATACCTGATCTTTGTGAAGTTTCGTGTCAACATCTCCATCAGTTAGATGACATAGTGCTTATTACCTCCCTTTAATTAAGACTTTACCTGATCTTTGTGAAGTTCCATGTCGACATCTCCATCAGTTAGATGACATAGTACTTATTACCTCCCTTAATTAAGACTTTACCTGATCTTTGTGAAGTTCCATGTCGACATCTCCATCAGTTAGATGACATAGTACTTATTACCTCCCCTTAATTAAGACTTTACCTGATCTTTGTGAAGTTTCATGTCAACATCTCCATCAGTTAGATGACATAGTACTTATTACCTCCCCTTAATTAAGACTTTACCTGATCTTTGTGAAGTTTCATGTCGCCATCTCCATCAGTTAGATGACATAGTGCTTATTACCTCCCTTTAATTAAGACTTTACCTGATCTTTGTGAAGTTTCATGTCGCCATCTCCATCAGTTAGATGACATAGTACTTATTACCTCCCCTTAATTAAGACTATACCTGATCTTTGTGAAGTTTCATGTCGCCATCTCCATCAGTTAGATGACATAGTACTTATTACCTCCCCTTAATTAAGACTATACCTGATCTTTGTGAAGTTTCATGTCAACATCTCTATCAGTTAGATGACATAGTACTTATTACCTCCCTTTAATTAAGACTATACCTGATCTTTGTGAAGTTTCATGTCGCCATCTCCATCAGTTAGATGACATAGTACTTATTACCTCCCCTTAATTAAGACTTTACCTGATCTTTGTGAAGTTTCATGTCGCCATCTCCATCAGTTAGATGACATAGTACTTATTACCTCCCCTTAATTAAGACTTTACCTGATCTTTGTGAAGTTTCATGTCGCCATCTCCATCAGTTAGATGACATAGTACTTATTACCTCCCCTTAATTAAGACTTTACCTGATCTTTGTGAAGTTTCATGTCGCCATCTCCATCAGTTAGATGACATAGTACTTATTACCTCCCTTAATTAAGACTATACCTGATCTTTGTGAAGTTTCGTGTCAACATCTCCATCAGTTAGATGACATAGTGCTTATTACCTCCCTTTAATTAAGACTTTACCTGATCTTTGTGAAGTTCCATGTCGACATCTCCATCAGTTAGATGACATAGTACTTATTACCTCCCTTAATTAAGACTTTACCTGATCTTTGTGAAGTTTCATGTCAACATCTCCATCAGTTAGATGACATAGTACTTATTACCTCCCCTTAATTAAGACTTTACCTGATCTTTGTGAAGTTTCATGTCAACATCTCCATCAGTTAGATGACATAGTACTTATTACCTCCCCTTAATTAAGACTTTACCTGATCTTTGTGAAGTTTCATGTCAACATCTCCATCAGTTAGATGACATAGTGCTTATTACCTCCCCTTAATCAAGACTAACCTGTTCTTTGTGAAGTTTCATGTTGACATCTCCATCAGTTAGATGACAAAGTATTTATTACCTCCCTTTAATCAATAATATACCTGGTCTTTGTGAAGTTTCATGTCGACATCTCCATCAGTTAGATGACAAAGTATTTATTACCTCCCCTTAATCAATAATATACCTGATCTTTGTGAAGTTTCATGTCAACATCTCCATCAGTAAAATGACAGTATTTATTACCTCCCCTTAATTAAAACTAACCTGATCTTTGTGAAGTTTCATGTCGACATCTCCATCAGTTAGATGCATAGGATGGTTTACTTGGTACACCTTTTGATTTTTCTGTATAGTGATCACATACTTTGCTGGGAAATAACCAGACCTTCCATTACATTTACCCTGGAAATAAATTACAATAGGAAAAGATATATAGGCAAGGGATGAATGAGACAGCAACCCAATAACTCAAAAAACATCAGGAAGTCAACATACAGGCTTCAAAAATAGACACATGATGACAATGATGGATGGCTGCTAAATTTCCAGTGGTCAATACAATTTTAGCGTTTTTGGGACTAGAAATATTAATGTAAAATTAAAACTAATGCTGCTTTGTACAAGATTGACATTGAAGCTGGAGGAAGACACCTTACTTAGACACATTATTCTGACTAATGGTATGACATGTGTTTAGACCGACATTGAAGCTGAGCTGGAGGAAGACACCTTACTTAGACACATTATTCTGACTAATGGTATGACATGTGTTTAGACCGACATTGAAGCTGAGCTGGAGGAAGACACCTTACTTAGACACATTATTCTGACTAATGGTATGACATGTGTTTAGACCGACATTGAAGCTGAGCTGGAGGAAGACACCTTACTTAGACACATTATTCTGACTAATGGTATGACATGTGTTTAGTGACTAATGGTATGACATGTGTTTAGTGACTAATGGTATGACATGTGTTTAGTGACTAATGGTATGACATGCGTTTAGTGAAACTAGTTTATAAAGTCTTTGGTTTGACCGAGCCTATGCTTAAACAAAATAGTAATATGAGAATTTACATAAGAGGTTTTATTTTTCTTGTTTTTTTCAATAGTTTCTATTCTTTGAAGTCCATGTTTGTGAAATGTATACATACCCTGCATAAAACAAATATCATCTTTTATTGTTTAAAAGTACATCATGTATTTGTATTTGAAATTCTATGGTGTCTTTTTTTGTGTGTAAAAATATGTTTGAAACAACACAATAAGCAACATGATCTATTGCACAACTGCTATATGTTTTGTACGGAATTAGCATACAGAAGCAGGTTTAGAAAGTGTTCATTTTGTTAAAAACTTTGATAATTCCTTTTGAATTGTCTGCCACTAAAGGTCAATCTGGGATTTTTGTTCTAAAAGATGCATTTATTCGTTTATAGTGTATTAATGTACGTTTTTTGATTGAGTTAGGCCTGTCAATTGATATTTTATCGTGTGTTTTTCTATGTTGTGATGTTATGCTATTGTTTCAGAAAAAAGAAGAAGGTTTGGATCCATTAAAACGTTTAATCCCGCTGCAAATGTTTGCACCTGTACTAAGTCAGGAATCTGATGTACAGTAGTTGTCGTTTGTTTATGTAATTTATACGTGTTTCTCGTTTCTCATTTTTTAATTTTATATAGATTAGACCGTTTGTTTTCCTGTTTGAATGGTTTTACACTAGTAATTTTAGGGCCCTTTATAGCTTGTTGTTCAACACGGAGCCAAGGCCATACACTGATCTATAATGTTTACTTTTTATAAATTGTTATTTGGATGGAGAGTTGTCTCATTGGCACTCATACCACATCTTCCTATATCTATGAGTTACTTCCCTTATAACTTACCTTCCACCAATCAGGATCTGAACTGTCAGTTACACGTACTTTTGATCCAGCCCTTTGAAAAAATAACAAAGAAATTATAATTTTACTATAATTAATCACCTAGTTTTGGCTATAAACTGAAAAAATACCACGAGTATAAATATAAAAAAGAAGATGTGGTATGATTGCCAATGTCCACAACTGTCCACAAGAGACCAAAATGACACAGAAATTAACACCTATAGGTCACCGTACGGCCTTCAACATTGAGCGAAGCCCATACGGCATAGTCAGCTATAAAAGCCCCCAAAATGGCAAATGTTAAACAACTCAAATGAAAAAACTAACAGCCTAATTTATGTACAAAATATGAACGAAAAACAGATATGTTTCCGGTTCCGGTCTACAGCAAGTTGAAATTTTTTTCTAGTGAAAAAATTTTTGGTAAATCTGTGTCAATCATTCAAATTTGTGTCCATCCAAGCCAATTTATACATCAAATTACATCATTCCATCATATTATCCATATATACCACATTATTTAAACCTTTGAACGTACAACATCAGAAATATGTAGCGAAAAACAAAAGTCATCCACCACGTTTTTTTCTCCTTGTCCGACATAGGGAAGCCCTATACGGAACAAATCTACTGTGAAAATAAAACAATTACTGTTTAAACTTTTCCATATTGCAACAAATTGACTTAATACAGTTTATATAAAACATATATGTCGGTGACAAAAGTATTGAAAGAAAGGAAGAAGTTTTACTCAAAAATTAGAGGTACGGCGCTAGACCGAGAAACATACCTTTTTACTGATAGTAAAGGAGTTGGATTACAAGAATTCACACCAAATTCCGTTAAAGGAAATTTCAAAGTAATATACAAAAGAGGGGCAACCATAGAAAATAAACATCATATTGGAGACCTACTTCAAAAACTAAAATCGTCATCATCAGATAACCCAATAGTTTACATATGGTTAGGCACTTGTGAAATTACAAGGAAAGTAAATAGAATAATAGAAACAAGAAAATACCCATACCAAAGCATAGAATTCTTTCTGACCAAATACAGAGAAGTAAAAAAACAAATTCAAGATTTAAAACCAGGCAGCACAGTATTGTTTATAGACTGTCCATATTATTCTATAACTAGAGCAAACAATAAATATGCAATTAGAAAAGAAGGCAATGAAAGACCTAAACCAAATAAAAAACCATCTCTAGTGATAAATAAATTTAAAAAGAACAGATTAGTACAGTTATCAACAGAAATTGACAATCAAGTATGCAATCAAGTTGATTACTACAATCGTCAGATAAAACTAATCAACAGAAATACAGCAACTCCTAGGCTATCACAAGATTTAATAATATCAAATAAATCAAAAAAGGACAGAAGGGTAAGATATAGGAAAAACTATAATCTGCTACAAGACGGTGTACATCCAACACGAACTATAGCAAAGCTATGGATTTATAAACTCATTGATCTAGCGCTAGAACTATCAGAAGATAGGTGTTAGACAAACTTATTATAAGGAAGCCTTATTATAAGCTGAATGACTCTTATAGGGAAGCCCTAAATGAGTTAGATATATATAGCAAATGTAACAATTTAGAATAAATAGGGAAGCCCTGTTTGTCTATATTTAGAATTCAAGGAAATAAATTATAGGGAAGCCCTATAAAATAAACAAAGGTGACCCATACTGGAAAGAGTACAAATGAGAGTGGAAAATATTTTTTATTTAGGATAGGGAAGCCCTATACTATAAATAAAGGTGTCCCAGTCTGGAAAAAGTACAAGTAAGAGTTGAAAATATTTAATTTAGGATAGGGAAGCCCTATACTACAAGCTCAAGGGTAAATCAATAAAGGATAACATAAGATAACAGTAATAGTTAGGGAAGCCCTACTACACATACAAGGACAGTTATTTTAATCTTAAGAGTAAGATAGAGAAGCTCTATCATACAACGAAAGCAAATAGGTGTATAATTAGATTTTTAGGGAAGCCCTAGAATCACATTATCACTGTCTCAACTAGATAATAGATAGAGAAGCTCTATCAACTATCAAGAGAAGGCGTAATGACGAGACGTAACAGAGGTACATCAGTAGATGTAATGAACGAAGAACCATGGGAATGTAAAATCTGCTCAACAATATATAAAGACCCAAATGCTAAACTTCTAGAATGCCAGAGATGCAAGGATCACTTTTGTATCAAGTGCCTTAACAAATCAAAACCAGAATATGACCTTCTAAGCAAAACAGACTCAATGTGGTTCTGCGTCCCATGTAGGAAAACAGTAGAAGAACACATAGTTACTGATCTAAAGATAGAGGCGAGATGTAAGGAGATAATGGCAAATTATGAGCAGAGAATACAATTTTTAGAATTATCTGTTGACACTAAATGTGACGAGACAAGAGTTAGGGAAATAGTAGAAGAATCAATAATTAAAAATAGCTGTGATAAAGAAATGATCAGAGAAATAGCTAAAGATGAAGCTACTAAAACAGGGGACGCTGTACATAAAAAAATGGAGGAAGCTGAAAATAAGGGAACAGGGCCGCAAAAGAAAGCAACAGTTACAACAGTGATAGAAGAGATGAATGAAAGAAAAGCAAGAGAGAAAAACCTGATTATATTTGGCATTACAGAAAATCAATCCGAGGTTAAACAAGAAAGAATAGACCATGATACAGAGAAAATAAATGAACTTTTTTATGATGCAAAAATACACCTGGAGGAAGGAAATATAATGAAAACCAAAAGGTACGATAGTAAGAAAGATAGTAGACCCTTATTGGTTAATCTTAAAAGCATAGACTCGAAACTCACTCTATTCAAAAATATGCATTATATCAGAGGTATGCCAAAATATGAGAAAGTCAACGTTAGTAATGATCTGACACAAAGTGAAAGAGAACAGGAGAAAGTACTATGGGCAGAGGCAAAAAAGCTACAAGAACAATGCATATCGGGGGAATACCAATACAAAGTAAGAGGACCACCCTGGGCCAGAAAAGTGATAAGAATAAAGAAGTAGTGAAAAAAAGTTCAAAGGATGTAAATAAAACTGTAAAAAATAGGGAAAAGGTTTTTAACGGCGAAAATGTAAATAGTTTTGCAGTTCTACCCAAATTGAACTGTTTTTATACAAATGCAGACCAGCTATTCAACAAATTATCCGAATTAATAGTAAGAGCAAGGGATAATAAACCAAATATAATTGGAATAACAGAAGTTAAACCAAAGGTTAATAGGTACAAACCATCCAAGGCAGAATACTCATTACCAGAGGTGGGAAACTATAAAATGTATGAGAAAAATCTAGAAACGGATGAAGGAAGAGGTCTACTATTATATATAGACTCAAATCTTGAATCGACAGAAGTAAATATGGAAGCCCAATTCCAAGAAAACATATTTATTAAGATCAAACTTAACCAGAATGACAAATTATTGATAGGCCTAATATACAGATCACCATCTAACAACACAAAGGAATATAATGATAAACTAACGGAATTAATATCGGAAGCAACTCAGAAAGGATTTTCGCATATACTTATTATGGGAGACTTTAATTACCCAGCAATAGATTGGGAGATATGGAACACAAAAGGAGAAAATGAAAATAGCATCGAAAACAGATTTTTAGATTCGATACAAGAAAATTTCCTATTCCAACATACAATCAAACCAACAAGATGGAGAGGTACAGATACTCCGCATACCTTAGATTTGATATTGACGAACGAAGAAGAAATGATTAGTAATCTAGAATACATGAGCCCTCTAGGGAAAAGTGACCACTGTGTATTGTCCTTTGACTACAACTGTTATATAAACATTAAGAATAAACCAAGAATAGCTAAGCTGTATGACCATGGGAACTACCATGATTTTAAACTAGAATTGGATAAGATAAATTGGCAGGAAGAAATTAAAGATGACTTTTCTGTCGACACAAACTGGAAATACTTTTTAACCACTATAAATGAATTAGAACAAAGATTCGTACCAACAAAAAAAATGACACAAATTGGAAAGAAGAAAAACGCTTTCCCAGTAGACAAAAAAACCAGAGAATTAATTAAGAGGAAAAATATACTGTCAAAGAAAATTGTAACCAACCAAGACCCGGAAATTAGAGCTGAGTATAACAGAGTAAGGAATAAAACAAAATCATCAGTTAATAAACTTAAGAAGAAATTTGAGAAGGGATTATCAGAAAATGCAAAAGCAAACCCAAAAGCTATATGGAGTTATGTAAAATCAAAGTCCAAGACAAGGGAAGGTATTGGTGATTTACACACTGATCCCGACGATACTAAATCTCCAAAAACAGATGACGATAAAGAAAAAGCGGAAATATTATCAGAATACTTTGCAAGTGTATTTACACAAGAACCAGATGGCGAAATCCCTGTACCAAATTCAATAAATATTGCAAATGAATTAACTGAATTAAAAATCAACAAAGATATGATAATGAAACACTTAAAAAAGCTAAAGATTGATAAATCACCAGGTCCTGATAAATTACACCCCAGACTGCTTCGGGAAACAATGGAAAGTATAGCTGAACCCTTGAGCTTGATCTTTAACCAATCATTGAATGAAAAGACAATACCAAAAGAATGGAAGAATGCACTTGTTAGCGCTATATTTAAAAAAGGAAACAAATCGCAAGCAAAAAATTACCGCCCAGTTAGTCTAACATCAGTTGTTTGTAAGATATTGGAGAAAATCATAAGAGAACACATAATAAAGCATATGAAGCTAAACAGGTTATTCTCAAATAAGCAGTACGGTTTTATCTCGGGGAGATCAACATCATTGCAATTACTAGAGGTAATTGACAAATGGACAGAGGCGATAGACGATGGATATGAGGTAGATTGTGTATATACAGACTTTATGAAAGCATTTGATACAGTACCACACAAAAGGCTACTAAAGAAAATTGAAAATTATGGAATAAAAAACCCTATACTAGATTGGATACAAGATTTTCTATCAAATAGACAACAAAGAGTCTCAATAAATGGTGAAGCATCAGAATGGAAGGATGTTACCTCAGGAATACCGCAAGGCTCGGTACTAGGACCACTCTTATTTGTACTCTACATCAATGACTTACCGGAAGGAGTTAACTCAGATGCTTACTTATTTGCTGATGATACAAAAATCTTTAAAATAATAAAGGAAGACGGAGACCATGAAACATTACAAAAGGATTTAGACAAACTAGAAAAATGGAGTGATACATGGTTACTCAAGTTTCATCCAGAAAAATGTAAACATATAAACATTAGCAAGAAATCAAAGCAAGATATTGAAAAATATAATCTACTAGGAAAAGAAATAAGCAGATGCAAAGAAGAGAAGGATATAGGGGTAGTCATTGATGAAGAATTATCCTTTGAAAAGCATATATGTGAGAAAGTAAATAAAGCAAATTCAATTTTTGTGGCATTAAGAAGATCATTCAAAAATCTAAATGCAGAAATCTTTATTCCATTATATAAAACACTTGTAAGAACACATCTAGATTATGCTAGTTCAGTATGGGCACCTTTTAAGAAAAAATATATCGATAAAATTGAAAGTGTACAAAAGAGAGCTACAAAACAAATACCGGGACTTAAAAACCTAAGCTACGAAGAAAGGCTAAAGAAATTAAAATTACCAACACTAGCGTACAGAAGAATAAGAGGGGACATGATTGAAACCTATAAGATCATACACAATAAATATGACCCGGAAACTAGTACTTTCCTAAAACTGATGTCGAGCACAGAGAATAGGCACAGTACTAGAACTAATAGCAGTAAAATCGTTCATCAAAGGTTTAATACTAATCTTAGGAAAAATAGTTTTACGGTGAGAATATCAAAAACCTGGAACAAACTACCAGAAAAAGTGGTTAAGGCACCGTCTGTTAATGCCTTTAAAAACAGACTTGACAATCACTGGAAAAACGAGGAATTATATTATTCTGATTACCGCGCAGTTATAACCGGAAGCAGCAGTAACAGTAATAATTACGACCTAATATATGAGTCTGGTGAAGAGGAGCCGTGAGGATCCTGTACCGGAAAACATCTTTAAGTATCTTTAAGTAAGTATGTTTGTTAAGAAAGGCTATTTCTTACAAAGGTTAAAGCAACTTATATAAACACTTCAAATATCTATTACAATAGTAGATACAGTCTTAAATAAGCCCTTCTTTGAACCCCACAAGCTTATATTTCTACAGTATAGACTCAGTGTTGAATAGGCCCTTTTTGAACCCCACAAGCTTATATTACAATAAATAAAATATAATAGTTTTTCCCCATTAACATGCAGGTCTTAAAACACACCTTACCTAGACATAGCACATATGACCTTGGATTTTATTACTGATATGCTGTACAAAACTGGCTTTTCAAAGGATTTAAATGGGATTTAAACAAGATAGTGAGAAAACTGTTCTCAAGTAAACAATTTTTGAAATTTAAACAAATTTAATTTTATTGCTGGTAGATGAACTGTGACAAGAGGTCACAAATTTATTCTATTTTTCAACAAATTCTAAATTAACGTCTATATATAGTTTTGTCCGTTTTTTTATGAACCCCTTGTTATTGAATCCCCCTTTTTATGTCCTTTGGTTATCTATGGCATAAGGTAGTTCTGTCATTGATGTATATCCCACATTTCCTTTTATTTATTAGAACTGTTAATTTGCTATGACTGTTTGTCATCAATTCATTTGATTTGTTTGAGCTTTTGATTTTGCCATTTGATTAGGGTATTTCCATTTTGAATTTTCCTCAGAGTTTAGTTTTTTTTCTGAATTTACCTTTTGCTATTACATAAACAAGACTAACATAATTTTAGAGTATATAAAAACAACTATTATATCATGTGGACTAACAATACACCTTATCCCTATTTGTCCGCCATTACTGGATATCACACAGGTTCCCGTAAAATTTTGACGTCATAAAACAAAATATCTGACGCCACAATGGAAAAGTGATTGTTGTACGTGTCAAAAGTTTAAGTGGCCAGGTCCGCGGGCCGATAAGGCTAATAGCGATAAGGTGTTTAATAATACTAACCTGAGATCCATGTCGTCTTTCTCTTTCCCTTTAAAATGATATAAAACAACATATAAATTGTCTTTATCTTTGTCTTGTTTGTTTTTTCTACTTGGTTTCTGGAATAAAAAAAAAAACAGTTTACATAAAAAAAATGACAGTTCTTAAAATAATGAAAGCATTAACAGATCTAATGGTAATAAAAATCTAAAATTAGATTCCTTTAGAAGACTGACAAAGATAAATTTGAGTAAATGTATTATAAACACATCTCTGAAGAGACAAAAAAAACCCACCATAACTTACATACTGGAAAAATGAATAAATAACTGGAGACAGGGTTATGCTACAAAAAGTGATATAATTATGAATTGGAAATTTTTAAAGGATCAGTTTTATTTTTGTACCTCCCTTTACTGTGAGCACAGCACTTTCATGGATCTTGAGACCCATCGTGGTGAAAATATATTGATGATTTAACTGTAAACAAGAATGTGTCCATAGTACACGAATGCCCCACTAGCACTATCATTTTCTATGTTCAGTGGACCGTGAAATTGGGATCAAAACTTTAATTTGGAAATAAAATTAGAAAGATCATATCATAGGGAACATGTGTACTAAGTTTCAAGTTGATGTAACTTAAATTTCATCAAAAACTACCTTGACCAAAAACTTTAACCTGAACTTCGCACTATCATTTTCTATGTTCAGTGGACCATGAAATTGGGGTCAAAACTATAATTTGGCATTAAAATTAGAAAGATCATATCATGGGGAACAAATGTACTAAGTTTCAAGTTGATTGGACTTCAACTTCTTCAAAATCTACCTTGACCAAAAACTTTAACCTGAAGCGGACAGACGAACGGAGGCACAGACGGACGGACGGACGAACGAAGGCACAGACCAGAAAACATAATGCCCCTCTACTATCGTAGGTGGGGCATAAAAATAAGGAGATATGGTATTTTTCCTCCTGAAGGGCATACGATACAGTTACAGGGGTGGTAATGACGTTGCTAACGTAAAATGTTCTTTTCGCGACGTCAAACTGTGACATATCAGGAAAAGATGCATTTTTCGACAGATTTTTATCATTCAAACTGATTTAATTTGAAAACAAGTGCATGGATCCCTATTTTTTAAAACCACATTTTGTGTCATTTTGCAGGGAGATAATGTGGACCAAATTTTATAAAACTGTAAAAAGTGCAATTTTTTTAATTTTGATAAATATACAGCAAAAAATGACGATTTTTTTTCTCATATCCTGACCATTTGACAAATATGAGTTATTTCTGAATAAAAAATGCATTAATTTTTAGAATACTTATAAAAAACAGAAATTACAAATTATTTAACAAAAACAATTTGTGTTTATCTTTTAAAACAAAAAAGTTATGTCGTTCTTTTGAAAGGAAAAATACTGCCACAAATCCGAATTTTGAGCAAATATACAAAATTTCGACCTTATTTAACTCAAAAAGTACCACATGAATGTATATTTTTTATTACATATTTGATTTAATCATGCAAAAATTAGCCTATATGGAAATTTCCATCGAACTGTAAATACAGGATCAAAACTGTATCGTATGCCCTTAAATATTCACAGTTAAAACATCTACACACATCATATGTAGGTAAAGGAGACACATCTACACTTATCAAAATTTAGGTTGTTAAAGGAGATAAAATTGAGAATGGAAATGGGGAATGTGCCAAAGAGACAACAACCCGACCATTGAAAAAAACAACAGCAGAAGGTCACCAACAGGTCTTCAATGTAGCGAGAAATTCCCGCACCCGGAGGCGTCTTTCAGCTGGCCCCTAAACAAATATATACTAGTTCAGTGATAATGAACGCCATACTAATTTCCAAATTGTACACAAGAAACTAAAATTAAAATGGTACAAGATTAACAAAGGCCAGAGGCTTCTGACTTGAGATAGGCGCAAAAAATGCGGCGGGGTTAAACATGTTTGTGAGATCTCAACCCTCCCCCTATGCCTCTAGCCAATGTAGAAAAGTAAACGCATAACAATACGCACATTAAAATTCAGTCCAAGAGAAGTCCGAGTCTGATGTCAGAAGATGTAACCAAAGAAAATAAACAAAATGACAATAATACATAAATAACAACAGACTACTAGCAGTTAACTGACATGCCAGCACCAGACTTCAATTAAACTGACTGAAAGATTATGATTTCATCATATGAACATAAGGCACAATCCTTCCCGTTAGGGGTTTAGTATCATACCATCATAACATATATGAGAAGAACATAACCCGTGTCATGCCAACAACTGTTTTTTTTAATAAATGTGTTTAGTTCCGATGCAAAGACCCTATAAGTGAATCAATATTAACGCCAAAATATGCAATCTTTAATGACCTGACACATCAAAACTTACCAGAAATTCAATGAAGAAGACACATATAGCCGTATCAGTGATTCTTTGAAAAAAAGAGACATGTATGTATCTTAGTAACACTTACCGGCGATTCTTTAGGTGATGGAGACATGCCTCCACTCTCGATGTCTAGCGAACTGGCTTTTGCTGATGAAGCAAATTTTTTACGTAAATTTGTTGCAGAAAGGGCATATTTATCATCAGGACTTCTAGAACCTGTTCAATAGTATGTGTGTTAGTAAAGACATGCTATATTATATTAATGTTAAAGATGCATTTATCAACATTAGTAAAAGCTAGTTTGTTAGGCTATACTTATAATAATCAGGAAAACGACTGATTTATTAATGTTAGTTAATGCAATTTAAAAAAATAAAATCATTGCAGTAACAAACGGAAGCTAATAGACAATATGGAAAATATTCTGACCTTGATTCTAAATTCTAAAGGTAAAAGTTTAAAGACTAAAATAAAGAGAAAAAAAGGGAACTTTTTGATATTATCAAATCAATGCAATTTCAATGTGATACAGATGTTCTCTCTTGTTAATATATAGCAAAGGAGTATGTTCGATAAGGTCCTAAAATGGCCCCCTTTTTTAGCGTCAATTTCAAATTCGGATTTATTGACCAATATCAGGATAAATTATAGCTAATACATTGACTAGATAGGATATAAGCCATTTTATTGAAAATTTCACGTTTCTGCGTTTCATTATGACGTCACAAGTTGTACTCATATTGATTTTTCACGAAAAAATCAATCAAAATGGGTAAATTTCCATAGATTATTGGACAGGAAACATAGAGCGCATACGTCGACAACAAAGATCTTTTAAAATAATGTTTGTGAAGACATTTCACATGTCTTATTTGAATATTAAGCTTGTCGACGCCTGCGCTCTATCTTTCCTGGTCCTTTATTTGGTTGAAATCCAGCTAATTTTGTCAAATTTCACAAAAATCCCTTATCTTGACCTTTTTGGGATGTAAAAATCAAGGTGTTAGAATTAAACTTTGACAAAAACAGTTCTGTTTAACTTTCTCACATGTCTTTAAGGCAACTTAAAGCATTTATTGTCTTGTAACTATGAACTTTATAATTGGGGCCAAATATGGCCCTTACCGAACTTCCTCCTTTAGCATTTTTTTTCATTCTTTAAGGGACATAACTTTAGAATGGTGAAAGTGACACCACCCAAAATTCTAGCTGGATCTACATTTAACTATAATAAGTATAGTGTATACATATGTTTCATACCTTTTGGTTGAGGCAAACTAATGTTAAAGAAGGGATACTAACTTTGGGACATAAGTACAGACAGACAAGGGGGCTTACATAACAGCCACATTTAAGATTTAGGAATATTGTCTGCAAAATTATAATTTCATGCAAAAATATGTATAATAAAATGGATAATTAAATGTTCACCTCGTAAACATGTGTTAGTGAATGAACTACTTTTCTTCTTTGTAGTTTCATCTATGGCAAGAAGATGTTTTGAGGGTTCTGGGGCATCTAGTGAAAAGCTTTTCATGCGAGCATTCAGTTTTTTTCTCCTCGTCTTCGGACTTTGGCTAACTGTAATTAGAAAAATAACAAATTTGCAAAATAAGCAGTTTAATATATAGAGAATAATACATGGCAAAATCCGTATCATATGTCGTATCATCCCGAGACATCAATATCAGCCCAAGGGCCTTTAGGCCTGAGGGATGATATTGGTCGAGAGTGATACAGCATGTGATACGGATTTTGCCATGTATTATACACTTTATCATATATTTCAACAGAAGAGTATTATATTATATGAACTGTTTTCTGATCCATAGCACTGGGTTACCTTCAGTTCTACTTTTGTCTTGTTTCAAAGGCCTTAAAAGAACTGCTCAATTACTTATCCGAAGCACCTGGGTTACCTTACAATTTGCGTGCTGTTGTTCTAAAAATATATATTGTTTATTATTGTATTAATTTGTGTGTTTTGTATTTTTCATAGTTGCATTTAGTGTGCCAAAAAATATGAAAACTTGACGTTCATGACGTCACATACAATGTGAAAACTCGACGTTCGTGACGTCACATACCAAACAATGACGTCATTCAAAAAATTTACCTATTTTGAGGAAAATTTTTCTCAAGCAAAAAAAAAAAACTATGTAAAAAAAAAAAAAAAAAAAAAAAGTAGGGGTGTGATAAAGGGTAGAGGTGTGATAAAGGGTATGTGATAAAGGGTAGGGGTGTGATAAAGGGTATGCGATAAAGGATGCGCATCAAAGTTGCGCGATATGGATTATACAGCAGGCTATTTATCACATATGCAAAAATACTGTATTTACTACTAAACATATGATAAATACTGGTAACAGTCTGCTGGTTCAAAATATTGGTGCTTTTTGATTGTTTTAATATCTATATTGTATAATATATTTGTGTAACAATAAATAACATTCAAAGTATAAGACACATTTACGATGGAGGTTATATTGAAAGTTTCTTTATCCTCCATTCTTTTGCCTATATCACCCTACTCATTCGCTCTGTAATTCTTATATTACACTTTAAGACGTGAGCAGACATCCTTAGCGATGTTCCAATGTCTGACGGAAAGGTATCATAGACACCACAATGTGTGCGGAGTCATTATTAAGCTTGCTTTTGTCAAGCATAAAAAAGTCTACGTAAGGCAAAGACCAGTAATCGAACTATAATCCGATTATCCCTTTTTGTAGAGATATACATCTTAAAATATCAGCCGCTTAACATAAAACAAACTTTTTAGCTCTTTCATGCAGGATACAGACTGATATTTCACAATATCAATGCGTAGAAAAAACAGATAATCAAGAATGACTTAAAATGCTATTTATAGGATAGAGACCGCCATAGAGAGGAAAACCTGGTTTTACCTACTAAACAATCCCCTGTGGTAGAACCACTTATAACAAGAAGTAATTGTAACAGGATGCTGTTACGAAGTCTCCCAAACAAAGCTCCCATATTAATTTGACTTGTTTAAATGTCCCATACAAGAATATATATGGTTTAAGGGTGGGGATCTTGACCGTTTACAAGTTTTCAAACAAGAGGGGGTGGGGTGACCCCCTAGGGACTTCCCTTTTATTTCATTTCATTTATTTTATTGTCCCCTACAAGAATATATATGGTTTAGGGGTGGGGATCTGGACCGTTTACAAGATAATAGAACATTCTCAAATTGAGCGGGGTAGGGGTAACCCCCATGGACTCTCCCTATATTTCAGTTGTTGTGTTTTATTGTTCCATACAAGAATATACATGGTTTAGGGGTGGGGATATGGACCGTTTACAAGTTTTCAAACACGACGGGGTGGGGTGACCCCCTAGGGACTTCCTTTTGATTTCTTTTTATTAGTTTTATTGTCCCCTACAAGAATATATATGGTTTAGGGGTGGGGATCTGGACCGTTTACAAGATAATAGCACATTCTCAAATTAAATGGGGTGGAGGTGACCCCCAGGGACTTCCCTTTAATTTCATTCCATTTGTTTTATTGTCCCCTACATTAATATATATGGTTTAGGGGTGGGGATCTGGACCGTTTACAAGATAATAGCACATTCTCAAATTGAACGGGGTGGGGGTGACCCCCAGGGACTTCTCCTTTAATTCATTAAATTTGTTTTATTGTCCCATTCAAGAATATACATGGTTTAGGGGTGGGGATTTAGACCCTTTACAAGATAATAGCATATTCTCAAATTTAAGGGGGTGGGGATGACCCCCTAGAGATTCCCCCTTTATTTCACGTGATTTGTTTTATTGTCACTTGATCATTTCTGAAGACTGTGTGTGTTTATCACTTAAAGTTTTAAAGTTATATTCATTTGAAAATTTTCTAAAATAAAATCCCATAGGGTTCTATAGTAAACCCCTCCCTTCTTTTAGCCCCCCAAAATACCCCTTAATAGACCCCAATGCACAAACGAACGATTGATGGCTCACCTAGACATGTTAGTCTAACATTTTATGAAATCCTAAGTAAATCTGACAAGTAGTTTTGGAGAAACGCTGCGGACAGGTTCATTTTTTAAAGTGGCGGAAAAAGAAAAAGAAAAAGAAAAAGAAAAAGAAAAAGAAGAATAATAAAAATAATAAGAACTGAGCAAAAACAATAAGTCTCCAAACTTTGTTTGGGAGACTTAATAATGTATCCTTCAATTAATATCTTGCAGAAGTATTCAATCTCTAAATGAACCTTTATGTCTCCTTCTTTCAGAAGTGGCGGATCCAGGGGGGGGGTTCCGGGGGTGCGCACCCCCCCTTTATTTTTGCCGATCAATGCATTTGTATCGGGACATATGTTTTGCACCCCCCCCTTTGCCCTGGGTGCCCTGGGTTAGCACCCCTCCCTTTCGAAAATTCCTGCATCCGCCCCTGTTTCAGTAACTTTGGATATGAAAATACAGTGACATCCTTGTTTCCTTTGATATATAAAAATTACCCAGTATATCATTGTTATTCTGTGTATGTTCTTTTACCCATAATCCCCTTTTAAATCCTAACAATATTTGAACTTCAATGGTCTCTGTATTCTAAGCTCACAGCCTTTTAGTATTCTAATGAAAATGGCTGAAATAGTGTACATTTACTGCCTGTATAGTTGGTTTCTTTTGAATAAGAGAAATTATATTAAGTGTAAACTAAATAAACATCAATGTTTGACCAACAATATTAAAGTTTTACCAACAAAATTCATGTTTTACCAACAATATAAAAGTTTGAATAACAGTATAAACATTTGACCAACAGCATAAACGTCTGAACAAAGATATGAATGTTTGACCACAAGAGCAATGGCAACTTTAAAGAGTAGTATTATGATATCCAGATTTAATATGTCAACTTTTGTCCACCTAAACTGGGTAATTTTTCTGATCTGGGATTGCTGATCATTTCATGTCAATAGGCAAAACTGTTAAAATTGGCACGAAATGCCATTTTTTAAAAAGGTCCCTTCAATCATGGAATGATTTTACACCTTCAGATATTTCTGTTCAGTCAACTGTGTATTCTTTAGAAAATCCTAGTTTGGCATATAATAAACAAAATGCTTTCTAACCTGACATGGAGCGAAAAATATTCAGATTATTGATGCACAGACCAGAAAGCATAATATAGATATAGGAAGATGTGGTGTGAGTGCCAATGAGACAACTCTCCGTCCAAGTCACAATTTATAAAAGTAAACCATTATAATGCCCGAACTCTAGTCCAAGGGGGACATACAACTTGTCACTCAGAGACCTGAACTCCAAATAAGCCGTCATAAAGATTGTGTATTGATAGACATTAGGTAGATCTTCACATTGACATTCTGGCCATTTCTTCCTGACACTTACTAAGATTGTGTATTGATAGACATTAGGTAGATCTTCACATTGACATTCTGGGCATTTCTTCCTGACACTTACTAAGATTGTGTATTGATAGACATTAGGTAGATCTTCACATTGACATTCTGGCCATTTCTTCCTGACACTTACTATCTATCTCAAAATATCAACAATTAACTGAATTTTACCATTGCATTCTATTTTAGCCAAGTTGTTTGTTGGTGGCAAAAATAACTACTTAATACTAGAGTTGATACACTGAGGATCACTCAAGTCAAGTATGTTAGAATATGATCCTGTTAACTATGATGACTGACACCAAGTGATGATCCACATTATAGCCGAAAAACAGTTTTCCAGACTGATTTTGCATTAAACAAAATAATTTTAGTGGACACTGCAGGTAATACAGGTATATTTCTATCTCATCTGTGAGATTGATGGATGTTTTTGAATAACCCTTCACATCATTTCAATTCCTTCAGTTACTGTATTATGACAGCCTCTGTTGTCAAATGGTTTAGGTAAATAGAGGAACAAGGGCACAATTGGTGCCCATATGCATACCTACAATCTATCCAATAAACTTGACTGTTAAAACAAAGAATGTAAGGCAAAATTATACTCATCAATAATCTAGCATATTTACCTTTTTGTATTGCAGAAAAAGGCTTTAAATGACAGCAAATATATTGGCAATCAGATTTATTTTACAATGTCTTGTGAACATTTATCTGAATAGATACTGTTTAAACTAACTTTTAGGTCAAATAAAATTGAAAAAAGTCAACGGTCTTATTGTGAGATTGTCCTCAAGATATTGAGCTGTGGATTCCTGTTATTGTAGGATTGCTGTCACACTAACTTTTATCCTTTATCATCTTATTCATCTTTTGCTCCATCACTGAAATTTTATTCTATTTTCAAGAAGAGTTACAACTTGAATCTTATTCAATTTAATTGAACAAAAATAAATGCATCCTAATAACCAATCACAACAAAACATGTCACTGGTCAGATATTCCTGCATCGAACATAATTTGTCATCTTTGCAAGAATAATGTAGAGGATGAACTTCACTATCTTATTCAGAAGTGTCCATCAAACAATAAGAAATCTTCCAATTTAGCACAGAACGAATGCCCCTGGCCTGTGAAAATCAGTCCTTTTGATTTTTGTGAATTTTGTAATACATGTACAATCTTGAGAAAAAATTGAAGAATCATGAATTCGGTCTATTGTAAATGACAAATCTCAATTTGGATGACTGAATAAGTTCATTCTCACATCTTGCAGAATATTTTGTTTGTTTGTTTGTTTGTGTTTTAACACCATTTTTAAGCACTGCTTTTGGGCTTTTTTGTAAAGGCCAGTTTTTATTGATGGAGGAAGCCGGAGTGCCTGGAGAAAACCATGACCTTCGATAGGGAAACTGTCAATCCTACTCAATTTATATTAGAGTTGAGTGCCACCGCACAAGCAGATTCAATCTCACAACCTCAGTGTTGACTGGCTAGTGATAACAGTAGTAACTACTTAGACCACTCAGCCACCAAGGCCCCTTTGCAGAATAAATCATCACTAAACTAAACTAAAAGGCAGCTGTATAGAAATATTGCTATATGTTTTCCAAAAGTATTAGGTATTTATAGTAGCAGTTATTTGAGTGTTTGCTCTGCCAGCAAAGCACCCTTCTAGTTGATTTCTTTTGTTATCTGTTTGTTTATTTTTGGGTTATCTTTTGTGTTTATGTATACATAAAATAACGAAGATGTAATATGATTGCCAATTAGACATCTCTCCATTCTATGTTTGTACAAATTGAGTAACCTTGTGTACATGGATGTGATAGAGGAAAATGAAGTGTTTTGTCTTTTATGTATAGATTGGTAAACTCCAGCACTAATTATCAAGGATTTATACTTAAACTGATGTGTCTAAACTCACTAAAACTCAAGGGAGACAATAAAATATGGTAAAATATGCTTTTATTGTTTAAAGAAAATATAACAAAAATAAAAAAAAACTGGGTTAAGTAAGACTTTCTCTTTCTAATACACATTACTTTCAATACATACCTTAATACATTTTTTTTTCACAATTTGTCAAACATCAATTTAAAAAAAAAGGTAATGGAGGTAAATAAAATACAAGTATGCTTCCTCATATCAAGTCTTTGGCAATAGAAGGCAAAACTGCATCTTCCCCTTAAAACACATCAAGAAAATGGTGTTAAATTATTTTGTTTTGGAATTTTATTCAATAGAATTAACTTGATCACAAATTTGAAATTCAATCTAAGGGTTCTGAATTTCAACTGGAACTAAATTATTTAATATAAATATCAAATGGAAATTATACGTTTCTAATGTATCGAATGAACCTCAAACTTGTTTAATATAAATAACAAATGGAAATTATATGTTTCTTTGTATCGAATGAACCTCAAACTTGTCAAAAACAATCTTAAATGTCTCTCAAATTATATTCATCATTAGGTATTCCAGTTTGGCATGTCAGTAATTCCATCTTATTTAATAAAAATAATATTTATCTTTAAACATATGGCCATCAAATTTGTTCCTTCAAGAAAGTAAAATAGCAGAAAACATAAAAAAAACAAGGGCAATAATACATCATCAAAATGATTTTTCTAAAGCATCTGATATTAGTGTTACATACCAGAAGAAGAAGAATAAGGGGCATAACCTTTCTATCAGACTTTCCATGTGGTATCTCATAACTCAAAATGTAAGCATGAAAATACAGTCTCAAAATATCTGTTTTAATTTAAGATAGTTACATTTCTTTAAGAAAACAGGATAAATTTTAATTTTTTCCTGTCAAAAGTAATTGTGTGCTTAAAATATTTTTGTTTAAATTAATTAAAAGAACAACATATATTATTCATATAAAAATAAGAAGATGTAGTATGATTGCCATGTACAACAATCCACAAGAGTTCAAATGATGAAATTATATTTTTGTTCGTGGATAGTTCAGACTGAAGATATAGTTTACCAGAAAAACAGAAAAATTAGGTCAAACTGACCATCTAGAATGGAATAATTTTTCTGGCTTGAGGTTGGACAGGTCTCTGACAGGTACTTAAATACAACATGTACATATATACATTGTAAAATAAATTACAAGAGTGCACACGCTGAAATGTCTCGCCTTCTATACTAATCATTGATATTATGTAGATAGTCCTAAGTATAAAGCTTTATTACAACTGTCTCATAAACTTAACATTAACCAAGATAACTAAACAAACACCAATGAACCATGAAAATGAGGTCAAGGTCAGATGAACCATGCCAGGCAGAAATGTACAGCTAACAATGCTTCTATACAACATATATAGTTGACCTATTACCTATAGTTTAAGAAAAATAGACCAAAACACAAAAACTTAACACTGTGCAATGAACCGTAAAAATGAGGTCAGGGTCAAAAGAAACCTGCGCTACTGACATAAAGATCATAAAATATATTCATACACCAAATATAGTTGACCTATGGCATATAGTATTAGATAAAAAGACCAAAACTCAAAAACTTAACTTTGACCACTGAACCATGTAAATGAGGTCAAGGTCACATGACATCTGCCCGCTAGACATGTACACCTTACAATCATTCCATATAATAAATATAGTAGACCTATTGCATATAGTATGAATAAAACAGACCAAAACACAAAAATTTAACTATAACCACTGAACCATGAAAATGAGGTCAAGGTCACATGACATCTGCCCGCTAGACATGTACACCTTACAATCATTCCATACAACAAATATAGTAGACCTATTGCATATAGTATGAAAAAAACAGACCAAAACACAAAAATTTAACTATAACCACTGAACCATGAAAATGAGGTCAAGGTCAGATGACACCTGCCAGTTGGACATGTACACCTTACAGTCCTTCCATACACCAAATATACTAGCCCTATTGCTTATAGTATCTGAGATATGGACTTGACCACCAAAACTTAACCTTGTTCACTGATCCATAAAATGAGGTCGAGGTCAAGTGAAAACTGTCTGACAGACATGAGTACCTTGCAAGGTACGCACATATCAAATATAGTTATCCTATTACTTATAATAACAGAGAATTCAACATTACAAAAAATTTGAACTTTTTTTTCAAGTGGTCACTGAACCATGAAAATGAGGTCAAGGACATTGGACATGTGACTGACGGAAACTTCGTAACATGAGGCATCTTTATACAAAGTATGAAGCATCCAGGTCTTCCACCTTCTAAAATATAAAGCTTTAAAGAAGTTAGCTAACACCGCCGCCGCCGCCGCCGCCGCCGGATCACTATCCCTATGTCGAGCTTTCTGCAACAAAAGTTGCAGGCTCGACAATAAAATGATTGGTGCTCTGTGCAAACTGACATTATATAAAGGTAAAACCAAGAAAAATAATAAAACTGTTACAACATCAGAACAAGGCTTAGGTCTTGTTTACTCTGAGGTTACAAGAGCGCAATTATTTGTAATGCATTTTCCATAGGGTACCAGTGGTATTTCATATTTTATTTCTCAAAGACTACACAAACTATGTAGTTCCTGTAATAAAATGTACTAGAAATGCCAGTGTTGCATAATAGCTAAAAATATGTATAGACATGATGCAAAATTTGACTTAAAATGCAGTTGAAAACAATTGTCTTTTTTCACTCTCTTAATGAAAAAGGAATATTTTTAATGGCTACAATGTGCAGAAATGGAAGATATTTTCTACACTTTGTAAAATGTGAAATTTGATTTTGTGGATTAAAACATAATTAGATAAGCTTTTCGTTTAAAAGTAATTCCAATCTGTATCATCCAATTAGATGCTGCACAGGATTCTATTTTAAGTACCATATTAGGGTAAAACAAGAATGTGTTCCCCAGTACATTGATACCCCATCTGCACTATCATTTTCTATGTTCAATGGACCATGAAAATGAGGGAAAATCTCTAATTTGGCATTAAAATTAGAAAGATCATATCATAGGGAACATGTGTACTAAGTTTCAAGTTGATTGGACTTCAACTTCATCAAAAACTACCTTGATTAAAAACTTTAACCTGAAGCGGGACAGACTCATGGACGAACAGACGAACGAACAAACTCATGAACGAACGGACGAAAGAACGAACAGACAGACAGACGCACAGACCAAAATAACATAATACCCATAAATGGGGCATAATAAATGGGGCATAAAAAACTTATAAAAGGGACAGTAAAATGTTAACAAATAATTGCGCTCTTGTAACTCTAAGCAACAATCATATCAGTAGAAAAAGGGAGATAAACCTATGAAATACAGGTTACACTTTAACAAGATATTATTTCAATACTTTCATTATTTTCAAATATGAAATCGTTTGTTTTTTCATTGTCTGCTTGTTTGGCAGTAACAGAACTTTCATTAAATCTTACAACAGATTATACAAATCTTAATGAAATAATACCTTGTTATATATCATAAATTAAAATTAAAAAAAAAATGGGAATTTTCAGCTATATTCAAATATTTCAAATATAATAAGACTTGAGTGACAACAATAATAAACAAACTGATTAGAAAGACAAATGTATAACCATGGTAACACAATGTTAAATATGGAATCTCATTTAACAACAATGATACAAACATGAGGACTGGTTCAGATTTAAATAAATAATTATATCTAATTTAATAGGAAAATTTGTGTTTGATCTGGATTTAAAAAAAAAATATGTCCAGTAATCCCCTATCTTTATTTGATGTTATGGAAGTATTGAATTTTAATCAATTCTATCTTAAAATGTTTCCTCAATAAGAACACAAACCCATATAAAATAACTTTAATTTCTTTAATTTCAATGTATTTCAACAAAAAAACCCAGGTCTGTGTCAATTTGAAAGTACATTTAAACCCTGAAAGCTTTTACAGAATTCTAAGAAAAATCTATTGTCAATTGAACATTTAGACACCCCAGCTACCTTAATTCTAATATTTTTAAAAAAACAGAAAACATTTAAAACTTAAAAAATAACAATATAATTGAACCTGTTTCATAAGTCTGCTTTTAAGTTCAAAAGTAAAAAAAAAAAACTTTTCCTATAAGAATCTAAATAATTCTTTTAGGCAATGCTCTTGGCTCATTTTAACATGGATAGGCATCATATTTGTTAACGTTTACATCTTTCTGCATCTAGTGTAACGATATAGACAAATATTATGCCACAACCCATGTTAAAATGAACATAGAGCATGGCATAATGAGCATTAAAATATAAAATCTGAACCATATACAACATGAAATAAATATGATATTGATAGCCGGTTTGTGATTTAAAAAAATATTTACATCTAAATAAATAATAAAATTAAGTACATCAATGAACAAAAAATGTACAACAAATATCACAAGTCTAATTAGAGTTGCCTCCCCTACCATACACAATTCTCTACAAACATGATTAATGTACGAATGTGTTGAGTCTAAATCATTGTGAAGTTTCTATATATAGGGAATTATCTCTCCATCTTAAAGCCATAAATAAGTTAATATAGCAACCACAGCAACTTTCCACATCATAGAAGAATATTACTAAACGATGCCGTTATGGATCGTATTTTTTTTGGCCTAGTCATTTTGTAGTTCTTCTTAAAGTCTGATCCAAGAGACTGATCAACAAAGTCTGTTTAGAAGAAAAGAAATAATTTTAAAATGTGCTGAATTTCTATTAATAGCATGCATGAATTATAAGCATCTGCTGAGTTCAATGGTTCATCCATCCCATAATAGTTTGCCTTGTAAATTGTGTGAAAATATATAAGGGGATTTTAATACACCTATAAAAAATAATAGAATTATATATATTTTTACGAATCTAAGTTTCACTTTTTCATGCTTACCCACAATCTCCTTAATCAATAACTGTTTGTTTGTGTGTATGTATGTTTCCTCTGTTAACATTTTTATATAAGTTTTTTTCATCTTACATATAAACTTATCATTTATATATCTTTGGCTTAGTAAGTTTTAGTTCAGAGTTCTGGGCTTAAAACACCAAACACAGTATAATGATCAGGTTAAATTCCAAGTCTCAGAGTACGATAATTGTATTGAAAACTTTTATGGCTACAAATACAGGTGTTCATTTTTTATTATCAAACAAAGTAGTACTGTAAATGGCATAGAGGCAGCAACCCAAAAACACACAGACAAAAAAAAGTTTTTTAGTATTGTTAATCAATATCAATGTTTTAGCATCCTATAAAATATAAGGAAATTTGGTGTTTATGACTGATCTTTGACACATGTAGGTACTGTTCCTAGACTGGAATCGGGAAGAGGTTAAGAGCTTGAAATGTTGTATACACATATATTTATTGTTGAAGACCATATGTTGAGACCTAAAGGTGTTTTTTATTGGTCACTCTGTTGCTGCTTCATTCACCTATATCCAACATTTCATTTACATCCTAAGTGTCTATTCAATATGAGAGCTTTAAAAATCTTGTATAATTGTAAATAAATCAAACAAAGACTCCAAAAGATGTACTATCTATTTCTAAAAGATGTTACCAGTGTCCTAATAGTACCATGCAACTATGTTTTAAAATTACAGTTACTTTAATACAGTAATTATATTTAAGTATTGTCATGCAACAATTTATGTTAGACAACTTTACCAATTTTAAAATTCATGTATTTTCTAGACTTTGTGTATGTGTTGTGAATTATAGGTACATGTAGTATCAAAACCATCATCTGAGTTCTAAACAGTATAAAAGTTAATGCAAAAATCACAAATACTATTCAGAGGCAATAATTTAAAGGTACAGTTCAGAGGTTACATTCAAGTGGAGGCAACTCATGCATGCAAATATTAGTGTTGTCAGTCATATTAGTTGTAGAACACATTAACTCATGCAGCACATTTATATTAACATTTAAACACTGTATATTTAGCCTGTTGACTATTTGATTCTATCCAGCTAAATTGTCTGATACTATTCCACTGATTTTTGTTAATTAGCCGGACCTATAAAAAACCCTAAATGAATCATCTAATTTACTTGTTTACTAGATGCAAACATATGTTCTTCTGACTGAAGCAGATCTTCAATGAAAAAAAGGGAATATTTGGAAATTTATAGATTTTTAAATGCATACTGGTCTGCAGTGACTTTAAAATAACACATTTGTTTAAAAGGATCTGTAGGGGATGTTAAGGGGTTGACCAAATGCAATAGGGTATAATACTTTCTAGCATTAAGCTAAATGCCTTCATATTCCATTCTTATAATGTCTCTTCTAAGTGCTCTCCTAAATTCATTTATAATAATAGGTTCTTCAACTGTGAAATATTTGCCACTGGTTGCTATGTAAACATTTGTAAAATTTCATCTTATGGCTAAATTTATAAAAGAGAACAAGAGTTTTGAAAACTTCAAAAATTGTTAATATCATCCTATTTAATTAACTATATATAGGAATTAGGTCTAGGTAGTTTTGCAAACTCTGGAAGAATTTGAGAAATAGATGTCAATTTAACATCAAATGTATTCTGGTTTTGTGAGAGTTATTTCCCTTTCTAACCTTTCTACTTCTAGTTTTTAGAATTGTTCAAATACAAGAAAGTGTTTTTTTCTTGATGAAATATTCAGGTTTAAATCTAGTCCAAATAGTTATGATTTCTGGCAAGGGTATTTTTTTTTCTTTCTGGGAAAGCCTTCATACGACAGAAGGGATCCCAGAAAAAGAAAAAAATAGCCTTGCCAGACGTCATAATTATTTGGACTAGATTAAATCCAATTCATAGATGTTTGACATGAAATATACAAATTCTTCCTTTCCAAAAAAGACAACTTCAAAGGGAGATAACTTGGAAATAAATTTGGAATATTGAGGTTCTAGCTGTTAAAATGGTCTACCTATGTTATGGAATTCCATGCCGATAAGTTAAAAGATCATACCCTTGTTGTGTTATTTTCCTTTCAACACAAGAAAACAGCACAGTGATATATACATATATATATAGTTTAATTAACAGCTTTTGAGTTATTTCTAGTTAATAAAGCTTGAAATGTTTATATTGTCAATTTCATTTTAAAATGGTTAATGCATCTTGTCACACTCTCAAACGATTCAACTTAAGTGTAATACTGTCAACAGTTATATTCTTAATAAAGTAAAAACATGATTGCCTTTCATGCATTGTACCATTAGGAAGCAATCATTGTTGAAACGTCAGATTACAATTTGTTCACGCTATGCTTAGATTGCAAAATTCTGAATTTCTTCGCTGTAGAAAACGATTAAAACTCGCAAAAACTGCTGTTAGCAAGATTTATAATACCTTCTATTAAAATACATAAATGGTAAAGGTTACAACAGAACAATTAAGTCTTTGTAAAAGTCAGGTTTGGTGCCTAAGATGATATTCAATAGAAAAGAAAATCTGCCCTTACTAAATATTGAAGTTCTCAAAATAAATGCCTAAAATACTTCATATTTTGATATTTTTTATTAAGGGATCTCTTAAAAGCTGTGCAGGATCATGTATGGATTAAGTTTTCTTACTGGAAGGGAATTTTGTCTGACAATTTTGAGAATCAAGCATGAATTTTATAACTAATTTAAGGTAAAAAACTTAAAACGATAATTTATCTATAATCTTCCAGCAGTATAATCTGATTTTGAGAATCCAACAAGATCAAATTTAAATGTCAATAACAACATGTTTTGTACAAGCCATAAGTGTGACAAGCAAAGTGCTATTGCCTAATATAATGTGCATATGTCTGCGTGAAAAGCAAGTAAATATCATTATTACACTGTAGTATAGATGCATAGCTAAAATAATGCATACTAAGGGGGTAACTAATCCCTATGATTTTTACCTGATGATGAAATATTTGAGGTTTTTGACATACTAAGGGGAGGTAACCCCTATAATTCTTACCTGATGATGATGAAAGACTTGAGGCTTTTGATGTGCTAAGGTGAGTTAACCCCAGTGGCTGATCCAGGGGGAGGGTTCTGGGGGTTTGAACCCCCTTTTTTTGGGGAGCGATCAATGCATTTGAAAGGGGACATATAGTTGTAACCCTTCCTTTGAACTGGGTTGGGACCCCCCCTTTTTAAATGGCTGGATCCGCCCCTGAACCCATATGATAAAACACAGTAAAAACCTTTACCATAGGGGATAACCTCTATAAAACTAACCTAATGGTGAAAGACCTGAGGGTTTTGATATAATAAGGGGAGCTAACTTATGATATAACACAAGGGCAGGTAACCCCTATGACTCTTAGCTGATGATGAAGGACTTGAGGTTTTGATGTACTAAGGGAAGGTAAATCCCATGACTTACCTGATGATGAAGGACTTGAGGTTTTTGATGTAGTAAGGGGAGCTAACCACCAATATAACACAGATAATGCTCACCAAGGGGAGCTAACACCTATGACACTTACCTAATGATTAAATACTTTAGGTTTTTGACGTACTAAGGGGAACTAACCCCAATAATGCTTACCTGATGATGAAGGACTTGAGGTTTTTGATGTACTAGAACTACTATCTGGATGGTGACCCCCACAGTGAGCGTGTACTGTGCATGGTATCCGTGAATTTTTGGGTAGGTCGGCTGCACATTTCAGTAAACTGTAGACAGGATCTATTTCTCTAGCTAAAATACAAAAAAACTTTTGTTATATTTATCTTTTTAATACTGGTTGAAGATATCATAATACTGTGGGTACTGGCTGGTCATTATTGTGTATGATACGATTTTGACACGCCTACATAACTTTTATATATTCATGACTTGATAAATAAGAACAGCATGTGTAGCCAAAAAACTGTTAGTTTAAGATCTGTACCATAACTGTACATATTTATTAAAATAATTAAAACAGAATGTAATAATTGATTATAACAAAGACAAGCCAGTATTACACAGATCTATCATGGTGGAGGACCCAGACATCAATATGAAATTATAAGGAGATGAATTATCACTGTCTAAACCAGACACCAATTAAATACAAATATACATAAAATGACATGTTTCAGTTTTGTTTAATGAAGAACATCACACCTACAACAATAACAGAACAAACTTAAGACTAAACAAGAATGTGTCCCAAGTACACGGATGCCCCACTCGCACTATCATTTTCTATGTTCAGTGGACCGCGAAATTGGGGTAAAAACTCTTATTTGGCATTAAATTAGAAAGATCATATCATAGGGAACATGTGTACTAAGTTTCAAGTTGATTAGACTTCAACTTCATCAAAAACTACCTTGACCAAAAACTACCTTGACCAAAAACTTTAACCTGAAGCGGGACAAACAGATGGACGGACGAACAAACGAATGGACGAATGAGCGAACGGACGAACGAACGAAGGGACCCACAGACCAGAAAATATAATGCCCCTCTACTGTCGTAGGTGGAGCATAAAAACTTCACTGTATAAACAAGCTTACTAAAGACAAGAATTCTCACTTCAACCACTTTTGCAGTTAACCTGCATTAAACAAATGGCTCCTTCATGTATATGACTTTTTTGCTGATAAAAGTCAAAATATATTTTAGCTTATCCATCTATCTATGGTTCTGAAAATGAGAGGGAGTATCTCAACTGATGAAAACCCTCCTCAGTCCATTGGATTGAGACGGGAAATAATTACACAGAGAAAATTAAAGCAAAATACAAGTAAATAGCGATAACAATGTCTATTGGTTTTTATAGTAGCTATAAATTACAGACAGCAATCTTATTGTTTTTCAGTAGACCTGTAGACTTTTACAATGTATTGGGGATATCCATTGAGAATTGTTGACCTTATATTTGAAATCTTTTGTTATATAAACTAAATATCTCAGACTGAATATTAAACGTGTTAAAATAGATTTTTTCAGAAGACCTCTAGACTTTTGCAATTTATTGGAGATATCCCATGAGAATTGTTGAAATCTTTTGCTATATAAACAAAAATTTCAAAACAAATATTTATAAAAGGAGTTAAAATAGAATTTTTCAGTATACCTGTCCACTTTTACAATGTTTTGGATATATCCCATAAGAATTGTTGACCTTATATTTGAAATCTTTTGTTATACGAACTTAATATCTCAGAACAGATATTAAAAGGAGTTGGAATTTTTCAGTAGACCTGCAGACTTTAATTACAATTTATTGGAGATATCCCATGATAATTGTTGACCTTATATTTGAAGTCTTTCCTTATATGAATCATACCTCAGAACAGATATTCAAAGGAGTTCAAATGGAATTTTTCAGCAGACCTATGGACTTTTATAATTTATTAAGGATATCCCCCACGAGAGAGTTAAAATGGGATTTCAGCACATTATTATAATGTACTCATTAAAACCATAGTACATTAAAATATAAATATATATATATATGTAAAATATTGACACCGTATGTTTGTGGCATAACATCGTGGCCACAAGTTAATTTTTTTCTGTTTAGTATTAAATTTATATTAAGATCCATTTTGTAACATCTTGTGATCAATTTTATTTGACAATAGCCAATGGCAGTCAGCAGGGTTATTTAAAGAACATCAGTTGTTCGACCTGTTAGTCAAATGCGTTTTGTTTAATTATACTTTTTCACTTTTTTTGGTCTTTTGGAAAATGTTGTTTGTGCTGTTTTTAGACCCTTCTACAACGAAATTTGTTTTACATGCACACGTATAAATATTGCGGTTTTTATCCAATGCAATCATAGGTTTGAATGTAGTTTTCAATTTAGACTATTTTGAAAAGTTGGCAAGTATGAGTTTGTTATTGAATTTAGTACTAGTAGCTGTATAAATTCCATAAATATTTAGATTACTAACTAGGATTCAACTTCTCCAAAACAAACATTAAACTTGTGTAAGGGGCGGAAAAATCACCAGAAACTGGTAGTAATGAGGGGAAAAAAACAAGAAATTTGCCGATTCTAACAACGTCATTCCAGTTCGTTTCTCTGGTTTTCAAATCAATTCTAAACTTAGTAGTGTTAATAACAGGCACCAACCACCTTCTGCAACTAATGACAAACTAAGTAGCATTACTTCTGCTCTTTGTAATCAGGGTCATACAAATGTTTTAAGCTATAATCTTATCCAATATTATTATATGCAGATCAAAGACTTTGCATGGGTGTAGAAACAAACGAACTGTACAAATGCTTTTTCATTATCGGAATTAAATATCTATAATTACTGCACTAAATGTAGCAGTTGTTAATGATATTCAGAGACAATGATTAATTAAGAAATAACTATGAAAGTCAGGGAGGTCTAACATCAACATTTACAACATTATTGAATGCAGATTTTTAACCATGTAACATATCTTGCATAAGTGTTTCAAGTCTTTAAAAAGTGTTTTGATTTATAACTCAATCATAGAGTTCAGTAGTTTATTACATAATTAACATAGGTACCTGCCATACTCATATTTCAGGTGTATGTTAATTAAAATCGCATAATAAAACCAGGACACTTAAACCAGTAGCTGCGGATTCATTTATTTTTTGCCTTGATTTTTTGTAGAAAGCAATTTTGGCAGATTGTGAAAAAAATGATTTTCTGTGATTATCTGTTTTTTTTATGGTTTTGAAAAAGTCTGCATTCAAGATAATTCAAATTTGCACTTCTTGGAACATTTATATTTAGTTGTTATTTCTGTGTCATTTTCGTCTCTTGTGGAGAGTTGTCTCATTGGCAATCATACCACATCTTCTTTTTTTATATAGATTAGTATCCAACCAGTTATTATGAATCCACTGTTAGTCTACTTTTTGAGCCACAACTTAGCAAGCAAGCTAATAATATTTCAATATATGAACCAGAGTTTATCAAGAAGGTCCTAAACTTTGTTTTCTTAGACTGGTATTACAGCACAAATTCAATGCCAAACAAAACTGACATTGTGATCACTGGAAACACATATTCAGAAGCCAAAGTTTTATTTTACATTGTTACATTTAATATTTAGAAACGGTTAACTACTTCAAGGTGGAACTTAACTTTTAACTAGCAATATCTTATTCATGGACAAACCAAACATTTTACATTGTTTATAACTTGCGTCAACACCTTATTCAAGGATAATTTAACCACACCGTTTCACCTAATTTCAGGACAAACCAAATGTTTTACATTGTTTATAGCTATTAAAACCTAATTCAAGGACAGACTAAATGTTTTACAACAAATGATTGGTTTTATAGTCTGAGATATATATCACAAAATGTCAATACCAGGTAAAACATTGAAGTACCTATAAACAATAACATTGCTGCTATAATTACCCAATAACATTGGGCATTTTCTAAAAGGTGGATTGGAGTAGAGTATTGGAGTGTTCGAGTTCTTGAGTGTTGAGATTTTCATTTGAGTGAGTTAACAATTTCATTTGATATAAAGTGTGACTGATTTGTGGATTTGTTAAATATTTCACTAAATGACTCCACTCCAACACTCAAGCACTCCAACACGGCCATTGACTCCACTCAACCTTTTAGTACATGCCATAACAATGTGATCTGTTACAGATATCAGCCAGAATGTCAAGTTCTTTTATAATCAGCTGATTCTTGTTTCAGCAAATATATTTTCCAAACATAAGTGCCCAATTGTAAATACCAGATTGATTATAAATAATAAATCAATAAATTCAAACCTATGGTACAGACACATCACAAAAAGTACAAAAAAGTCAATTATTAGATGTAGATCATCTTTTTCTCATTTAGCCTATAAGTTATTCTTTTTTTAGTATGATTTAATATTAATAACATATGTGTAATGATATATGGGAGATATTCAATAACTGATACAAAAGGATGCTTAATTAAAACCATAGATTTTGTAGGCAAAAGTACATCAAAATTACTACATTATTGTAAAAACATTTTGATGTTTGAAATTGTGTTGAGTTTTCTAGCTATCTATATTGGTCTGAATTCTAAATAATTTTAACCATTTAATTTTTATTCAAAAGTTCCTAGTTGGCCAATCAGAGCTGCATATTTGAAAAAATTTTCAAAAATCTAAAATAGTTCTTATTGCACAATATTGCCATTACATGTTAATGAATTATCCCTCATTTATCATTGTTCATCCTAAAATAAGAGGTCAAGTTGTCTATCCCATAGCGCAGATAAGTTAAACCCAACATCTTGTGGCTAAGTTCCTCTTTATATATAACCAATGGGTCTAACATCCTCAGGTATACCCAATACAGATAAGTTACTTTTAAGATATGACTTATGGGGCTAACTATACACAATTGGGCTAACATTTTTAGGTATACCCATAAGATAAAACCCTTGGTGATTACATCCTTAGATCTACCCAATTGAGCTATTATCATTAGATATATTCAATCGAGCTTTAACATTAGCTAAATCAATTGGGCGTACATCATAAGTTACACCCAATGGGACTAACATTATTAGATTTACCCAATTGGACTAATGTCATTAGATCTCAATCGAGGTAAGGTACATCATCAAAGGTTATTATCTAATACATTTGTTTGTGTTCTGACAATTATCATTATAAAGTTTCATGAAAGTCATCTACCTTTAACTGCTGAGAAAAATTAAGTAACCTTTTAACCCTGATAGATCTTTCCAATCTGCCATAAAGCAATTTGATGTAGCTTTTTTCACTTAAGCCATATCTTATCAATTTTATGTGAAAGTTTCAATAAAATTAGATCTTATCATTAAGTGATTGATTTCAATGAAAATAATTAGGCACCTGTATTTTTTAAGATATCCAGCCAATTGCTATTAATTTTTGGGGAAATTTATCTGTAGATAAACATTTTGAACTTTAATACCCATTGACCTTGGCCTTGACCTTTTCAAGATGATAAGGAAGTAATTGGTTACCTGTGATTGACAGGTAAGGATGAAATTTACCCCAGAACATTGATCTCTGATAGAGGATGAAACTTTCTTCAATGATGTCTGAAGTGACAGCTTTATAAAGTTCAAACAATGTTAAGAATGCAGGAATTGTCCAGAATTTAGTGAGTTATGGTATTTATAGATTCTCAAATGCTTTCCAAGTAGTCTGTCCAACTGGCACTCAAAGACACTTTTATCACTTTGAAGTAATTTAGGAAATGATATTTATTATGTAAATAAGAAGATGTGGTAATACAATGTAGTGCCAATGAGACAACTATCCATCTAAGTCACAATGTATAAAAAAATGTTAACAATTTATGAGATTGGAAATAATACAAATAGAAACTAGAATGTATCCTTAGTACATGAATGACCCACTTGCACTTAATTTTTTTTCGGTGGACCGTGCAATTGGGGTCAAAACTCTAATGTAGCAATTAAAAAGATCATATCATGTATACTAAGTTTCAATTTGATTTGACTTCAACTTCATTAAATCTACCTTGACCAAAAATACTTTTTTTAAATTCTGGTGCAATACAATACAATATGCTTTATTTCAAAAACACTCTGTCGCATTGACATGTGAAACAAGAGGAAAATTACAAAATACAGTCACATACAATT
Source organism: Mytilus galloprovincialis (assembly GCF_965363235.1). NCBI lineage: Eukaryota > Metazoa > Mollusca > Bivalvia > Mytilida > Mytilidae > Mytilus > Mytilus galloprovincialis. The sequence goes on from NC_134844.1 coordinate 2,167,608, forward strand.
AAAGAAATAAATAAAACAACTTAAAAATGAAATATATAGAAAATTACTTTACTTTACATTATAATATTTTAGTTAACTTTGAAATGAATAAAGACACATTTTTCAGTACGTTAATATTAGTCAATGACAGAAGTCTTTTCATTTTTGCTTCACTCAGATATTTTACATGGTACTCTGGAATATGCTGATTTCTGATATTTTTTACTAATATAGAATTGCATTCAAATAAATAATGGTATTCATTGCCAATTGCAGTTAAACACAAATTACATGTCCTCTCTTCTTTTGGAATGTTATACCATTGTTATATTCAACAACAGTATTGCACACCCTGTTAACAATTACTCCACTGACACAGCTATCTCAGCTATGGACCAAAAACTTTAACCTGAAGCAGGACAGACTGATGAACATAGTTGGACAGACAAGCTGATGAACATAGTTGGACAGACAAGCTGATGAACATAGTTGGACAGACAATCTGATGAACATAGATGGACAGACAAGATGGTGAACATAGTTGGATAGACAGACTGATGAACATAGTTGGACAGACGGATGAACATAGTTGGACAGACTGATGAACATAGTTGGACAGACAAGCTGATGAACAAAGTTGGACAGACAAGCTGATGAACATAGTTGGACAGACAAGCTGATGAACATAGATGGACAGACAAGCTGATGAACATAGATGGACAGACAAGCTGATGAACATAGTTGGACAGACAAGCTGATGAACATAGATGGACAGACAAGCTTATGAACATAGTTGGACAGACTGATGAACATAGTTGGACAGACAAGCTGATGAACATAGATGGACAGACAAGCTTATGAACATAGTTGGACAGACAAGCTGATGAACAAACACACTAAATGCCAAGCTCTAAATCTCCAAGTACAGGAAAGATGAAAATTAATTTCACAAAGAATAATCTAAAGGCCTGCATACAATGCCAAATTTGTTCAAAACTGAAACATGTGGGAGATTGGTAAAAAATCTTAAAAATCAAATGGGTTTGAAATGAAAGCAATCATTTATAAAAACTTAATGTATTTTTGACATAAATAACATTTCTTGTTGATATTACCATCTGGAATTATAAAGGCACAACCCATCAGAGACAACTTCACACTCGTTTTGATCCTCAAATCTGTCGAAACTCATCAACACTGTGTCAATGAGCAAGAACAAATCAGACAAAAAAAGAAAGATGTCGGCAAACTATCAAAATCTCTCTCTTCTATATCAATTTGTTTGATAATATGCATAAAAGTTTCAAACATATTTAAGAAATCATTGGAACAATATCAAATTAATATATCGTAACGCCTACATGCAGACTTCTGAAAACATGGAACAACTTAACAACCACCTAACTACTTATATCTCGGTAAAAAGCATTCTGACTTCTATAAAGTAACGATGTGATGTTTAATTTTTGGCTGTCAGTGAAAGCATTATTAGTAATGATAATTCATTAAGTATTGACGTCATACAGACAAATACAAAGCCATAATGTGAAAGATTGTAATGCAATCATAGGCTGTGTTTTTTGGCTTGATGCAAAAGTGTCAATCTTTTATCAACAACAAGAGAGGTGTATCTTTGAAGAAAGGCAATTCTACCTGAACATGGCTTACAATTTCTGTCTTTATCTTTAAAGTTCATTAATTGTACATGCAAACATCTAATGTTTTCATTATTTTACTGGCATTTTCAATGATGAAAGAAATAATAAGAAAAAAATTTGAAGTCCTAAATAAACACAAGAACACAAGCACTAAAGATTTATGTTTGATAGAACACCTGAGCACTGCCAATTTCCTAAGTTATGAAGTAAGAGTTTATGTATGTCTGTAAGAGCACCACCATTGAGTGTTTCTTAAGTTCAGGTTTAGCCAAATGGAAAAGTACAGAGATGGTAATATCTATATACTATAGTCAACCTTTGGATCTATTGTAAAGAGATGACTGGTTGGTGTCCAAATCTTCCTGCCCAAAGACTTTGTTTACATTCATATGGTTTATATGGACCAAGAAACTCACCAAAGAAAGAAAATATTTCAGATGTTAACAAATACATGATTTCCCCCCTTTTTTTAAACTATTTTAGGCACCTGTAGAAATTTTATTGAGGATTTTATTTACATTTCAATCAGAGCAGTCAAAAGCTTGTTAATAATTTCACATTTTATTATGTGAGGGACTTATATAGCTGACCATGCAGTATAACGTTTTTTTCTCATTGTTAAAGGTTGTGCTGTGACATATAATTACTTTTATATCCCCCTCATTTGAACTCTGAGGGATAGTTGTCTTATTGACAATCATACCATGTCTCCTTCTTTTAACATCTATTGACATTTGTACTCCTGCTTGATTTGTGTACATCATTTCAAAGCCTCTCTCTTCTACCAATATTATTCTCTAGTAATAGACACACTTAGACAATTGTATAATGTGGGTTAATCAATGTTTGGTAAAACATTTGTTACATGTTGAAACACTTCAATTAATTACTGTTGTCAGTATGGGTGTTTTAAGATATAGATCAAGGATGTATAATTGTTTCAATACCAGTAACCCGTTTCTTAACAAACAAACAACCAATCTATCAGAATATAATACTGGTTCTACTTCAGTTAAAGATATGATTGGAAAATTAAAATTCTTGTAGTATTGAGAAAAAGAAACCAACATAATATATCATCATATTTGTGCCAGTGATCTAGATTACATAGTGAATTGAAGTTTGCTCTGAAAATGAGCTTTTAACACTTGTAAAACGGGTCTTATTTTTGGCATAGAAAAAAACTCAATACCAGCCTGACCCTGATCCCATGTTGTCTCCTAAGCCAATGTTATTTCTATTAGGGATGTTAACAAATACATGCATATCAAGTACTGTAAACCAACTTATTTTCGCGAGCGATTTATTTTCGCGACTTTCGCGAGTAGGAAAATAACGCGAATATAAATCGTCGCGAATAAGCTTTATCTTAGATCTTTCCTTATTAAACTATATCCAGAAATTAGAATATCGCGAAATTAAATAGCCGCGAAATAGACAAGAAAGGATAAAACGCGAAATAAAGTATCCGCGAAAATAAGTTGGTTTACAGTATCGAATACCATAATGATAATTCCTTTGAGACTGTGTCCCATTTTTAAAATAAAACTGATTTTTTTCTGTAATGGCCAAAGGAGAAATTAAAAGTCAAATAAATATGGTTCAAGTAACAATAAGCAGTTAAAGTGTCAATGTATATTTGTTTGGCCTAACAGAATTTCCACTGGAAATTTTGTTACACACAATGTCATTATATCTGTTCTTGCTGGACTAAATATTCTATACCATTTTAGGAATATTTACTGAAATTTTTTTTTCCATTTGAAACTTATATTATGAAGGAACTTCTATTCCGTGACAATGATATATATAATTCGTTCGACTATCATCTAGTCCAAGATTAAGTAATGAAGAGGGTTTAATGATTTGACATTATCTAGTCCCAGATTAAGTAATGAAGAGGGTTTAACGATTTAACTATCATCTAGTCCTAGAAATTAATATAGACGGTTATTAGGCAACATGCAACAATAAGTACAATTGTCTATCTATTCTATAAGTATTTTGCCAAGCAACTCTGTGCGATTAATAATAATGATTCTTTTTAGAATTCAAAGCCCCCTCTTTTGAGCCAAATCTTCTTAAAAACACTAAGAGTTGATCTGGTTACTCTAAGCCCTAGTGAACTCAACAAACTGCACAATCTCTCAATTATACAAATCAACCCTTGACATAACATATGATTAAAATAAATTGATTTGTACCAAGATAATAATGAAAGTCAATAATCAAAATTTTGATGAATTTTCATTTCTGAGCTCTCAGGCTTCCAGTAAGTCTGTAAATATTGTCAATATCAACGTTTACAAACAGCTAAAAACCTCTGATTAATGATATAACAACTATCAAAACGATGATGAAACAATATTAACAAGTTATAATGGTGATCTACAGTGATAGGCCATGACAAATTAATACTCTTATCTGATAAAACAGATAACTGTAATCTTAAACTTATTATTTTGGAATCAAATTATGTCAATTTATTAAAACTTAGTTTTTCTGATATAATTTTTAATCTAAAAGGTACCAGAAAAGATTTTAAGTATCTAGGAGGATGAAATGAAACATTACAGTGATCTAACTCTATTATACTGGGGTAAAAAACTCAGTCATTTATATATTTTTAGCTGTTAAAAATAAGTGCTTAAAATAATGACATGGGCACTTGAATATTATAATTGAGAATGGAAATATGGAATGTGTCAAAGAGAAAACAACCTGACCAAAGGGCAGAAAAAACATCTGAAGGCCACCAAAGGATCATCAACACAGAGATATCTGTAATAGTTTTTAAGATAATTGTCAAAACCTTCAAATTAGATTAAAAAAAATAATCATGTAAGGGCAATAACTCCCACAAGAGTCAACTGATACTTTTGGTGGAAATAGGACAAAGACATATCTTACATTTTGCATGGTCTTCTCAAATTTTCTCTGTCTATCAAGTTTTCAAGATACAAGACAACAATTGCATGTAACATTTATGTTATATTCTTAGCCATCATCCATGGTTGGTTGATTAGCAGCATAACTTAACAATTATTCAGACTAATTTTGGTTAATATTGGTCCCTTGGTTCAAGAGGAGAAGAATTTTGATAAAGATGACAGCAACAGGACAAAGGCAACTTAAAACAAGAATGACAATATGTCATCTGGCCATTAAACTGTTATCAGATGTGTCATATTACCAATGTGCAAAACAAATATCACAAGGAACCTTTTAGATTACCGTAAACATAGCATAATCTTACAAAGATCAAGTGACCTCTGGACTTTATGAAATGACCTTTGACTTACGTTCTTGTTCTACTTCTTCCTCTTCTTCTTTTGATCCTTGCTTTTTCTTTAAACTGGCTTTCTTGCTCTACAAAAAAAGAACAAGCTTACATATATAATTTTAATAAAAATGGGTATAAATTGTTTAATTTGAACAATTTTAAACAACAGAAAATAATAAAGATTCCCGGCAAAATAAGAACATCAAAATCACAGTGGACGTGACTGAACATTAACTCTCCCGACTCTTTTTTCTGATTTGCATACTTTACCTCCTGATATCTACATAACTCCGTTGGTAATAGCATCTCTCGTGAAGACGAATTCTTCATTATTTGTGCAGATTTAGAAAATCTTCCAAACATAGAATCCATGTTGAAAGAAAATGTTGAATCCAAAGCAGAAATCCCAGAATAAGTGGGGCTTGTTAATCTTAATCAACAGTTTTTATGATAAAAATCTTAAACAATGCCATATATTAGTTCTATATATCATTTTATTGCACACAGATAACCTAATGGGAATTTCACAGAAAGATAGCAAACATTTTGACAGCATTTATAAGTCCTTTGAGTAAAACTTGTTCACATGGTGCACAATGGCTTTAATGAATAGTATTGAAACAACATAATCTAATAGCAACAAGAAATCACAAAATTCTCATTCTTTTCTTTAAAAAAATGTCCACTTATTTCTGTCATTTTTATATTTGAGTAATAAAGTTTGTTACGAAAAAGGATTAAATCAAATTGTACTACAGAGAAATTGTCAATGCTTAATCCATTGTTAAAGAATTTGTTAAATTAAGTCTTCTATTCATGAATAAAGAAAAAAAAAGTGTTGATTCAGTTCGTTTTGTGAACTAAAAAAAAATGTATTTTGAAAGATATTTTGTGGTATTGACAAATCAGGGGCAATAACTACAAATTGGGTTGTCTGATTCTTCATAAAATTTTCTTGACCTGACCTTCTAATAATTTAAATCCTGTAATTTTTACTCAAATTGGTTGAAAAAATATTTTTAGTTTTTATCATATCTTTCTGTTTTATTGATATTAAATCATTAACTCACTAATTTCGAGTCTGATGGGGAACTCTTTAAACTTTTGAATGCTTTTTTCCACATTCCCTTGATTGAGGCAGATGAATATTGCTTATCTTGGTCCGTATTTTCCACTGTGCCATTCTGTTTTGGTGTTAACAATTCAATCTGAAAAATAAAAGTGTGGATACAATCAAAGTCAAATGTGTCATTCTGATTTTAAGTAAAGAAATTATTTTGTTAAACCACACAGAGATAAGGAAGTTCTGATCTTCTGTTTTGGAAATAATAATTTACGTTACTACAAGATCATTAGACAAACAAGAACGCTTCCATAGTACACAGATGCCCCACTCGCACTATCATTTTTTATGTTCAGTGGACCGTGAAATTGGGGTCAAAACTTAAATTTGAAATTAAAATTAGAAAGATCATATCATAGGGAACGTGTGTACTAAGTTTCAAGTTGATGTAACTTTAACTTCATCAAAAACTACCTTGACCAAAAACTTTAACCTGAACTTCGCACTATCATTTTCTATGTTCAGTGGACCATGAAATTGGGGTCAAAACTATAATTTGCCATTAAAATTAGAAAGATCATATCATGGGGAACATGTGTACTATGTTTCAAATTGATCGGACTTCAACTTCAACAAAAACTACCTTGACCAAAAACTTTAACCTGAAGCGAACAGATGCACGGACGGACGAACAAACAAACGAACGAACAGAGGCACAGACCAGAAAACATAATGCCCCTCTACTATCGTAGGAGGGGCATAAAAATATCAGTTTTCTTTAGGAGTAAAAATTAAGACACCATGTTCTGCTTACATTATCACATTGATGTGACCTCAACTTCTGGAAGACGTAACCATAAACCTAAAATTTTAATTTTATATCTGACGGATTAACACACTGACGAAATGAAGGAATGGCAGATGAACAGACCAAAAAACATAAAGCCCCTCATTGTTATCCCATAACATTTGAAAATTTGACAGTAATTTACACATGGCAATTCAAAAAAGAGTTAAGTATTAGATAAGTAACAGAATTAGCCAGATATCTTATTCATTACAATATGGAATCATCTTAGAAACAAGAATGTGTCCATAGTACACGGATGCCCCACTCGCACTATCATTTTCTATGTTCAGTGGACCGTGAAACTGGGGTCAAAATTATAATTTGGAATTATAATTCGAAAGATCATATCATAGGGAACATGTGTACTAAGTTTCAAGTTGATGTAACTTTAACTTCATCAAAAACTACCTTGACCAAAAACTTTAACCTGAACTTCGCACTATCATTTTCTATGTTCAGTGGACCATGAAATTGGGGTCAAAACTATAATTTGGCATTAAAATTAGAAAGATCATATCATGGGGAACATGTGTACTAAGTTTCAAGTTGATTGGACTTCAACTTCTTCAAAAACTACCTTGACCAAAAACTTTAACCTGAAGCGAACGGACGAACGGAGGCACAGACGGACGGAGGCACAGACCAGAAAACATATCGCCCCTCTACTATCGTAGGTGGGGCATAAAAAGACAGTTTTCAATGATTTAAAGGGGATATAATTCACTTATTTTCAGGATGCTATTCAATTTAGGATATAGATCATGAAAATGAAATTGCAAATTCCTGTCTAATGAAAACAGTTATTTCTTAAAACCTGAAAGAGTTAAAAGATTGACTTCCTTGTTCTACTAGTAGCTGTTATTTCAAATACTTGTGTTCAAACATGAGAGAACACAGCAGACTCTTATAAAAGAATGCTTAACATCATAAGTCAAGTTTAACAAATAGAGGTATGAAACATTATGGTTTTTAGTAATTAAAAAAAATCCTTTAATGTTTAAGCTCTGAAAGAAATACCAAAATATCTTAATCTTAAGTTAATGAAAGAAGGAAGTTTATTACACTGTTATATGAAAACATAAAGTACACTGTGTTTCTATTTATATCTTCTGGATGATAAAGTGCACATATCACCCGAGGCACAAGTGTCAAGTTGAGAGAAATAAACATGGACGCAAATACTCCAAAATAATTAGTTATATTTGTTTAATATCAAAATAAACAATAGAGAAATATACATCAGCTTCATAACTTATTAGAAACATTATGACAAGAATCATTCACAATTATTTTGTATGACTTATTCTTTACGTAAGACGCCCACATAACAGTCGTAAGGAGACAAGGTGCTGGCCTTTTTTTGCAATCGTTACCCAAAAATAAATGTGTGTACTACAGTGCATTTTGATATACTGAGGTGAAATGATTATTTCATATCTTGCCTTTGGTGGCAATGTCAATGTCGATCTATGCTATGATGGAGGTATTTGCACATGAAAAGTCTGACGGGATATTGTAAGCTGTCACAATGCCATTAATTTATAGCAGAAAGTCACATGATAAGTACACGTGATAGGGTGAAAGTCAGGTATATTTAGAGAATAAACATCATTTGTTTGTGGTCGCTTCTGATTCAGCTAAAAATAAATAGTCAATGTAAGTTATATTCTTGTCCTTGGAAAAAATTAAAATGTAGATACAAATAAATGGCAACAGCTCTCAGATGATGATGCTTTTAAAAAGACTTTAAAAAACATTTAGATTATAAGTGCATTATAGTAGTTAATAATATTTTGTTGGGGAGATTTTGTTTAGAAAGGTGACAACCCCATCCATTAGGTATATGCACTTTTAATTGTTTGGTAGACAGCCTACATTAACTCCAAAATATTAGGAACATTTTGGTGATGTTTCATGAATGGAGGATTGTAGTATGCATATAAATTCATATTTCAATCATGTTAATTAAAAATAATAAAATATTCAACTATTTCTGGTATGTCTGTCTGTCTAGTCTGTCTGTCTGTCATCAACTTATGGTTTTGATTGTCCACTTAGTTTGATAGCTTTTTTCAGATTAATTTTTTCTTATTTGGCATTGAGTTCTGAGTTTGTATGTTAAAAGTGTTAAAAAAATACTGATCTCTAAGGTAAATAAAAACTAATGAATAAAAACTAAATAAGTCCATAAAAAGTGACTAAATCAAACCTTATACTTTAAACCAACCAACAGAACAATTATTACTTAATGGGATCATTGCTCATTTTAACCATTTTACTCATACATGTACTTGCATTTAAAAAGTTGCAATAATCTAAAAAAAAACAGACTGTTGAATACCAAAAGAATATATCTTGCAAGGTTTAATACATTTTTATTGGCAGGTTGTAACTTGTTTATAATTTATAAATGCTTATACTTAATCTTTACAACCAGAAGTGCATATCTCCATTAAACCATTATAAATTTAGCACCATGTCTGTCGATACAATCTTATTTCGATTTCTTCAGAAAAAAAACGTAGACCTTTTGTTATAAAAACAAACTTCCCTATAATTTATCTTGCTTTGTCAATCACTTGTCAGAACTACTCAGTTCCAAGATGTCTACAGATAAAATTATTATATAATATAAAGGTCATCCAGTCACTTACTGCAGATTTCTACTTTGTAAAAGAGTACTTAGAATTAACCTTTTGAATATTGAATTAATTTTGTCATAAGTATATGTTATGGGAGAAGGTGATGTATGAGAGAGTTAATTGTAGCATTTTAGAATGGAAATGTGGAGATATTATGATATGAACTAACTCATTTTGCAGTGCTTTATTACAGGCTTATGGATGTCCTTTGTTGCTGTGATACATATTTGTTTCTTGTTCATTTTTTTGTACTTAAATTTGGTAGTAAGTTTTTTCGTTTGAATTGCTTTATATTTATTACATTTATCATTCATGGCCTTTTATAGCTGAATATTGCTCTTTGTTGAAGGCCTTACAGGTGACCTACAGTTGTACATTTCTGTTTCATTTGGTCTCTTGTTAAGAGTTGTCTCATTGGCAATCATAGCAATTCATCTTTTTTAATATTAGATCAATACAACAATTCACTTGAGTCCATAATGACTTGGATGTAAACATCTATAGGTCATTGGCTAAAGACTTGGGACAAACACAAAAAGAACTTGGCCGATATAGCACTTTTGAAATATATGAATAAGACTTCTAACAGCCACCTAATGACTTTATACTGTGTTCTTTGATTGAGTAATTAATTGTTTGTGAATGGATAGTTAATTGTGAATTGGAAGCCATGAGTTTGTTTTGGGTAATAACAATAATTCCAGTATAACGTTGCCAATTGTTTTGATCCTGTTAGATATTCTGCCATTATCTATAGCTAAACATCATAAAACAATGAACTTTACTAGATACATATTATATAACCTGTAATTCTACTTATTTCATGTTAGATGTGAACTTGTAAATGCTCTGTGTTAAGGGCCGTACTTTGACCTTTAATAGTTTGTTTTATAAAAATTGTTACTTGGATAGAGAGTTGTTTCATTAGCACTCATATCACATCTTCTTTAATATATCTATGTACAAGATTGATTGATTGACTTAGTTTAACCTCACAGACACCTATCTTTAAAGAAAGGGAATTAATGTTCTTTATGGAAACATCCTTTCAAACAACATGGTAAATATAACACAATCAGATAATGTGAGAACTCACAGGACTGGAATTTATCAAAGGTGATAATGTGTCTGTTATAACTACCATATGATAATATATGATAGTTTATATGCAGAAATGGATATGATAGAACCAAACAGACATGACTTCTTTTTTTTCTGCTATTCTTTTATACATAACCATGCATGTATCACAATGTTTCAACCTCAATTATACCCATTTTAAATGAAAAAATCATCATCGTTAATTATAATTTTTTCAAATTGTATTTATTATTTCAATTTGACACATTAGATCTCCAAAGGCAGATCCAGGGGGGCTGGGACCTTACCCCCCTTTGGTGGGTATGGGGAACATTTGGTTGATTACATAGGGAATCACTGAAGCATGACAGGAGTGCCCCCCCCCTTCCTCCTTTATGAAAAGTTCTGGAACCACTGATCTTTCATCTCAAACTGAGTTATACTGTAACAGTCTGTATTAATTTATTTTAATAAATACTAAATTTTGTGATTTTGTTTAAACCAAGTACATGTACACATTGTCAACCAAGTACATGTACAAATTGTCAACCAAGTACATGTACAAATTTCCCATAGGCTTGCATGCAGACTTCAACAATCTTTATCTAACAGTGCATTTAGTTGAATAAAAATTATACAAGTCTGCATGCAAATCTATAGAAATTTTGTACTTGCTCAAACATTTATTTGTAGTTCACCAATACCCACTACATTCACGAACATTTAGAATCCACGTGTCAGATATCCTTGAAAGTGTTTATGTTGTAGACATTGGGTTATATAATTCCTGAGGCCAGATTGTGTAAGTCAGTATATTAGCTGTTAATCTGGCTTTACTGTTGTTTTATTTGTCTCAACTGAATCACATTTCCAGCTATTTACCTATGTATCATAGACATAAACATGTTTGTATGGGAATTCAGATTTTTAAATAATAAATGTCAAAATGTTAAATTAGAGTGGGCAAAAGTACACAATCTTGCAAGGCCATTGTCACTGCCTACATGTAGAGAACAACATCAAATATTTACTGGTTTTTACTAATTAAGAAACCAGATGAACTTTAAATATAAACTTAATAGCAGACTTGGTCCTGTATTTTTATGAATCAGTTTATGGCCATTCTCAGTAAGATCTGTCTAAATTCCACATGATAAATAAATTTAGCACTTAACAGTTACCTTGATGATATACACTGCATTATAAAATTGAGAAAGGAAATGTGGAATGTGTCAAAGCGACAACAACCGGACCATAGAGCAGACAACAGCCGGACCATAGAGCAGACAACAGCCTAAGGCCACCAATGGGTCTTCAATGTAGTGAGAAACTCCCGCATTATACATGTATAAATATTAATATATTACACTGCTGATATTTTCCCAAGGGATCTTTTTTTATCTAAATTTAATCAGAACAGTAATAAATATAGTTATAGATGTTTCTACATTGATATTCCTTTGGTCTCATCCTATAGTATTAGTGTTTAAAATCAAAGTGATGGAAATCACTCATGGAAAGATTAGAAGAGTAGTTTGAAAAATTTCATATTAAGGTATGGTGGGGAAAATGAACATTAATAAAGCACTATTGCTGAAAATAGCATTAACAACAGGTCTTTAGAAGGAAAAGTGCTTTTCCAGTATGAGAATAAAATGAGCTCATTTAATTTAATAATATGGATCTCTTAATATGCACAATTTTATTTAAACTGCAGTTATATCTTATCCAAATAATGTTGCCTGTGTTCTGAACATATTTAAAAAAAAAAAAAAAACAATTGCAAATCAAAAATTCTTCTTGTTAAAGCTTCCAACTTTCATTGTAAGACATAAAATCTAGACCAACAGCTAATATAATTTAAGAACTTAAAAGTGTCAACAAAAATAATCTAAATATGTTGTTTTGGGGCATTTTGTAAGTTGAAAAAGAGGTTATATGACATTGAAGATTAAAAGTAGTAGAGTGCCTTTTGATCAAAACAGAGCATTTAAAATGTACTTTTTCAACGTAAACAAATTAAAAAAAAACTTTTTTTTTTAAATTTGGATTATTTCTTGATTGCAAAAATATATATTCACTTCTTATAAAAATTCTAAAATAGACATAATGATTGACGGGGAATAAATTAATAAACAATGATTTGTTTTAATTAAAAGTTTTAAAATTTAAAACTGTTTCAAGCCAATTCCTGATGATAAAAAAAGTAAGTTAACTAATCTAAATTGTTGATTAATTACAGATGATTATTGGAAATTTATCAAGTAAATTACAGGCCTTACTTGAAAAGCTTTTATATATTCATATTTATATTCATATTTCATTTTTTTAAAAGATCTTTTTAATCCATTGATCATTTAACTTTTCGACATAATTTACAGAATCACTTTATGCATTGTAGAGCAATAAATAAATCTATCATCCTTATATATATCAAACATCTAATAATGTATTAATTAGTGTGTTTAACCCTTTAACCCCCAATCCCGCCTGTAGGCGTGATGGCGACAACCATTATTTGGTGGCCCGTATGACCCTCCATACTTTTTTTGAACTGCCCAAACTGAACTGTCATGATAGCAGGGACTTCAACCAAGCAGTTCATGGTCCATCAACTCTTCTCAGATGTCTGTTCTTGAAAATTTGGCACTTTGAAAGCCGTTTAAGAGTTCAAAATCGGAAAAACATGAAAAGTAGCCAAAATCAGGTGGGGGTGAGCATCTTTTGATGGCCACTACGTAACTGGAAGTGACTGTTGGTAAAAACTATTATCATATATGCATGCATAGGTGGTATAGGAACACAGCGAGGTATAATATGGCCAATAGGAATCTAGTCTGTAAAATCTAGGTCACCGTTTTGTCACAAATCCATAAAAACGGACATTTAGGCAGACCTGACTTGACAATAATAATTCCCAAGCAAGACACTGAAGTCCAATATACTCCCAGCTAGCATGAATGGACTACTGTAACTATAGGGTAATACTTGAATGACAAAAAAAAAACAGTCTTGTCAGTGTTCACCTCTCAAGGTCGTTTTGAAATCGGAAAATAGACGGAAAATTACCATTTTTCACTGGGGGTGGGTTCAAACCCACGAGAAAATATTCCAACTCCCACAAATGCCATCCGCCCCCAAATCCCAATAAGTAGTTTAATAGATGAGCATCAGTTACAGCATCAGGAGTTTGCTCATTTGCATATAATTTGCATATGTTTGCAAATTTTCGAAAATGCCTGATTTTCCAAAAATATCTTGGGGGTCGAATGAGTTAAGTTATATTCTTAGACATTTATCAAACATCTAATATATACATTTGTGTATTCAATTATGAGGTCAAATATTTGTATATATAAGTTGTATATTGAAGGTTCTAATTATGTAAGACTGGGGTTTATAAGTAATGTGGTCAATTTGATTGACAGTTTAGAAGGTGGGGCATTGTAATTTATATATAGGTCCACCTTGTCTCTGATTGTTTGTTGATAATGACAGTTGTCAATCATTATAGTATTGTATCAATACCCAATTAAATTATCAAAATGTTATAAAAAAAAGCCTGTACATTAACAAACCTTAGTTACATACATTCTTGGATGAACTGCTCCAAAAATATACCATTTTTTTCAGTTCATATGTGTATTATGTGCACATACATGAGAACTATAGAAAACTATATTTCAGTGTGAATACATTTAGTAACAGTAGCTAATCTGTCGTGTTGTATTAAGGGAGGCCAGTGCCTAAGTAAAGATTTAGAACAAGTTCTAATCTTTCCAAAAATCTTTATTAAAATCTATCATAGATTAAAAGATTTGGTTTTGAAGTTTATGGAACTTATTACATCTTAATTTTAACAGTGATGTGGTATATAGAGTCAGTAAATTTAAGTGAGATCCATGTATACACTTAGATCCTATAAATAAATTTATTCATGTATATCAGTGGATCTTTAGAATAAACCTATTCATGTATATTATAAGTGGATCCTTTGAATAAAGTTATTCATGTATATTATAAGTGGATCCTTTGAATAAAGTTATTCATGTATATATATATATGAGGTTCATTTGATAAAAACTTATTCATTTATATATGTGTAAATTTTTAATGTACATATGCAGATCCAATGATTAAACTTATTCATGTATAAGTGTGTGTGGATCTTTTGAATAAACTCATTTATATATATTTGGATTCTTTGAATAATTAACCAAATATATACATGTAGGAGCTTAAAAAGTTATGGAGGATTGCATTGCTACACCTAGAGCTTCCATATTACTTGTAAAGAGGTTTACTTTCTTTGTACAAATGACTTCCAAAAAAATGAATTTATGGTTGTTCCCAATTCTAAAATTCTATTTTTGACCTTAAGTACCACTGGATAATTATGCTTAAAGACCAAACAGCCTTTTCATTTCTACCAGTGATTTTTCCTTAAAATTTTGTGTGAAGGTATTTCATTATTTGAGGAACAAAATATGATGAAAAAAATTGGGAGTCACCGACTTACTTTTGTCGCTATAGCAACCTCAGTTTCGTGTTTTCACGAATATTAACATAATATTTGCTTGTTATATAAACTCTCAAAAAAATACTTTATATCAAACCTACAAGCATAATTCTTGTTTCATGTTAAACAGTAGATTTGTATTTATAAAATACAGGTTCAAGAGTTTAAGACTCATATTGTTTTGATCTTTAAAAATATGATTTATTTCATTCCCGCCAAAAATAAAACGTAAAAATGAAAAACGTTTCCAGTATTAAAAAATATCTACCAGTGATTTCTTCATAATAATTTCAAGAAGGAAAGTGCCATGTACACTCTTCAAAATGAAGCAAAAAAAATTGTATGGCACCGACCTTTCAAAAAAGTTATGAGTAATTTTCATCTATTTTTCTCGTTCGTTTTGAAGAAAAGAGTTGCATTTCTTCAGAACATTGCATCTGACGTCATAGTACAAAACTTTGCTTGCTGGCGCACTATTTGAAAAAAAATCGCAAATTGGACGTTTGAAACCCACATTTAAATTTCCAAGAATAACAACTATATTCACCTACTTTATTATCCGGTAATACAAGAGATTAAATGCATGTGTCAGTATTAGATCTTATGATGTTGTTGCCGCACAATATTAACCTTCAGAAACATGCATCATCCGTCGGAATGGAATATTGTTTGAAATAACCTTTCACGCCGCTTTTGTTAAGAAAGTCTGTTTTTGTCCTCTGCTCCTCATTAACAATAATTATTTAAAATAAAAAAAAAAAAGAAATGAAAGATTGCACTGGCTAACTACAGAGTATTTGACTATATCAGACCAGATGTGTGTGGGGTTTTTTTCGCGTCAATTTCAGAAGTTTGCCGTAACGAACTCATTTGCTACTGTTGACAGACGGACATACAAAAGCATGGACGGACATCTTTATACCATTATATATTTTCCTGACTAAGATGAACGTAAAGAAATTATTCCATCTATTTTGTGAATTCATTATTTCTGAATATTTATCTTTCGTTCCCTTATTAGATATAAGGAAATTGAAATTATAGGTGTAATATATGAATTAAACGGTTTTTGATTCTAAAACGTTTATACATCTATCATAAAATACAATCCCTGTTATTACTACCTCACGTGTTTTGAATAAACGAGACAGTAAATATAAAATACAAAAAGTTTTTAATTCAAAAATTAATTTAGAAATAATTTTTCTGTTGAAAACTACAAAGTAAGATTTCTACAACAGGATAAAAAATTATAAATCTAAATTGCTAATTTTGGAAATTAAAACCGGCATTGAAAATCGAAATGTTTTCAATCTTTCCGGTCATAGTCGTAGCTAAATGAAAGGGAGAGATTTTATGTTGGATATTATTCTTGAAGCAATTGTTTTTGTCATAAGTTAAATTTACAACAATTAAGTTTTAAACACCGAACATTTTGATTTTAATTCATATTCTCTGAGTATTAATTTGATTAATATGTTTTGCCTTACATCTAATTTCCTAATGCATGTAGGGTAAAACTTTGGTTGACTTCCTTGCTTTGTTTGTATAAATGTTTATTCAAGCTTTGTAATTAAGATTGACATCTTCATATATAGGTATGTAAACCTGTATATATGATATTTAAATTCAATTGGACATTATCAAAATATAATTATACAAAATATACATACAAAGCAAGCAAGCTAACCAAAGTGTTGATCTTCATAAAGTAGGAAATTAGCAGTAAGTTTCAGTCAGATCAGCCGACATGTTTATCATTTCTTCTGAAGACAATTTGAAATGAAACAAATGACAAACGGCAATGACCCTATGTCATAATTTTATTTTTATTATGAGATTTTGTCAAACAAGCAGTATAAATAAATTTTAACTTCATTGCAAGATCGGACATTATTTTACGAGAATCATCCAGATATCAGTTACATGCATACGTTGCAAGTATGTCAAAAAAAGTTTTGAAAAAAAGACATTAAAAAAAGAAGGATCAAATCATACGGAACATGTGTACTAAGTTTTTAAGTTGACAGGACTTCAACTTCATCAAAAACTACCTTGAACAAAAACTTTAACCTGAAGCTGGACGGACGGACGAACTAACGGACAAATGGACTCACAGACCAGAAAACATAAATTGGACATAAAAATAACTCTCACCATTCTAATAACGCCGGTAACCTGTACACAATCGGCGCATATGAAAGACAAAATCTACCCAAGTGAAAGAATGAAAACAAATGAAATGCAGATCGGCGCAAATATAAGACAAAATCTATACGCATGTGAAAGAATAAATAAATGAGATGCAAAAAGTCCATATTTTATTATTTTTATTAGAACGAAGGTTAAATATAGTGTAGTATCTTTTGTGACCACTTGTATTAAATTTCCACAAGATATCAGCGCAACGTTTAATTCCTCTTTTCTTGGGAGACGTATTTTTAAGCGTTTACCATGTTGGAATTTGTGAAAAACGCGAAATAGGACGTTATAATTTGACGTTTTTTCATTGCTAGAAACAACGTCATAGAGCTTTTATGTCACTACCAAGTTGCGTTAGTTGATGCGCATAAACAATAGGCTGTTTGGTCTTTAAGATTAAGTGAGATAAAATCTAATCTATCTTCAACAGTTCCTATAAGTATAAAGTTGTCATATCATACCCTCCTATACTTATTCTATTTTATATATATACCAGAAAAAAAGAATTTGAACATTATGACACTACCCGTACTTAATTGAGTACTGAGCATGCTTTATCACACAACCCATACTAAATACCAATGTCGTAATATATAATTACTACAAAAAAACTATGTGTATAATTACAATTCTCATCTATGCTAACGATAAATAATGTGTAGAAACATCATCATTATGGTGTAACGACTTTCTCTCTTGTAATAGCTTTCTGCTAAATGTTTTGTCTAACAAGTTTATATATTTGTTCATTACCAAATGATCGTATTTTACGTCAGACTATAAACAGGGCATGACACGGTGATGTTATTTACAGATGTAGACCAACCAATTCCTAATCAACTTGTCAATCTTCATTTTAAAGTTTTTACACAGAATGTACCACACAAGATTAAATGGACTAACATCATTTCAGTAGAAGTGTCCTTCATCTGGATCTAGTTGTGCTTCTACAATTAGGGCCACTCTCAAACATTGTAGAATATAATTCATAACAAAAATCTAGCTTTTAATGATTATGTTTTGATGATAACTCATACTGTTTAAATTTTCACTTTATCTACTTTAGTTGTTGCCCAAAATAAAAAAAAAATGTGAGAATTAAAGGGCAATAACTCTTAAAAAGAAGTAAAATAAAGAGTTTGGTTGACAGACAATTTGGGCCAGGCAAACTTATATGAATTGTTGTCTATCTGATCATTATTGCTATTTAGTTTTCAAAATAACAGACAGCAATGCAAACCATTGGTAAAAGTTGTCATTTAAGGGCAATAACTCCTATAAGGAGTAAGTGCACAACATTTCAGCAATAATGACTCAATTGTAGATCTTTTTATGACTGGATTGTTTTTGCTTCCATATAAATTTCTCTTAAGTTTGTAAAATAGTAGGCAATTACACAAGAAATTGATAACAAGAGTGCTTTAGCTCAAATGTCTTGTCTGCTTTACTTATCATGATGGATTTATGGTCATTAAAGGGCAATAACTCTAAAAAAAAAAAAACCAACCAAAGATTCATCTGATTTACTAGTAGATCTTGTCATGTTGATCATTTCTGCCAGATTTTCTCTTTCTGTAACAGTTTCCAAGAATATAGACAAAAAGGTTAAAAAATTGTTAAAATATCATTTAAGGGCAATAACTGCTTTAAAAAGTCATCTGACAATTTTAATCAGATGGACATTCAGTTAAGGTTTCATCATTCTGAACATTTCTGACCATATCAGATTTTCTATATCGCTGTTATTTGGGTCATGCAGTTGAGCTAAAATGCAAAAAAAAAACCCAAAACAAAAATAATTCCAACAGCTGAAAGAGAGCAGCTTAAATCTTCTTTGGGAAACTTTGCCCAAGTATGCTGCAACCATAGCTTGGTACAATTACATAACGTTGTAAACTACAACATGCGTTTACTTTACCTGCTAATTATAACTGTGATGATGATCACACATACCCCATGTCATCATTCGTAATAACATCAAAAACATTCAAATGACATTCATTGCAATAATAAGCCATCAATGTTAGACTAGAAAGTACAGAAAAAGAAACATATGGGTCAAACCCACTCTGACATTCATAACGTGTTATAAACACACTTTACATAGTAGTTTACACTACTAGACAAAAGTACAAAGATCAATTTATAAAGAAAGTAACCGCTTCATGTTTATACTATTGTCCTATCTCTGTGAGGAGATCTACACATTGCACTTTTAGACAAATAATTGTAGGTTAAGATTCTCATAACTTCAGCCTAAACCTCATTACACTTAATTGAGCCTAAGTGAGGCAGATACTACCTAAATCTAAACTAGGCCATCTGAGGGAGGCATAGACCTGTGCCCTACTAAACTCTTACTTAGAGTCTACCTTCTTATGATATTAACCCTCAATGGGGTAAAGACCTGCTTAACTAAATCCTTACTTTAGCTTAAACCTAACATTTACCCTCTCATATTCTAGTACCAGATACCTATTTAAAGTTAACCCTTAGTGAATCAGACAGCTTCCTAAACCAGCTTCTGTCAAAATATCATAAAATAAACGGAACCTAAATGTTGATGACGCTGAAGACATGCTGACTCAGCAGATTTCTTGCTTTCCAGACTTAAATGTTGCAGACTCATCAATTAAAGGAGAGGCTAAGTGTGAGATAACAGTGAGGAAATCTACGCAACGTTTAGGGTCCATAGGTGTGAGAAAAAGGAATGTATGCTTAAGTATGCTGAAAGCCTAAATGCTAATGACGTAAAGGAAGGTATCTATGATCGTTAGCAGAATATGTCTTGCTTTGGAGACCTAAATGTTGCAGACTGGTCAATTAAAGGAGAGGCTAAGTGTGAGATATCTAGGAAACGTTTTGGGGACATACGTGTGAGAAAAAAGAATGGCTCATGTATGGCAACACTTTTAAGTAAAATACACAGATTGACAATTACGGAGTTCTAGTAAAAATATTCAGATCAGCAGTTTGTATCATGTGATTAACAGCTATAAATATTGCGTAGTTTTCCAATATCAGAGTCAAATTAAATACTGCAAGATTAAACATCATTCAAAGTGATAAAGTTTCAAATTAAAATACAACCAAACATGATTTACTATTTCATATTGAACATTGTGATTTATAATATTGCATGTGGCTAAGAATTAAATCGTGAGACTATCATATTAGCAAACAGACATACATAGAATCACCACACGTCACATGATATGATCAAATGTGACAAATAATTCACTTACTACAGAATTCTCATCAAAAGTAACAAATGGTATTTTAATCTGTATCAAGTCTCCAGATAATTAACTTTTTTTACACAAAGTCCTTCACTGAATTTATAACATTAGCTTTTATTAAATCAAAGCATGAATTCAAGGGCAGATCCACGTTTTAAGGTAAGGGGAGGTGCAAACTTAAAATTTCAAGTAGCGGAGTGAGGCAAAATGATGGATATATTTTTTATTAAGATGAGGATACCTGTTTTGCAATTTTCTTTGTAGGGACACATGTTGCCGTGCCCCTGCCAGAGACTCTGCCCCATTGGCATTGATTTGAATATTTAAAAAGTTAATGTCTTAAATTGTTTGTCTTAGTAATGTCCTTTATCATCCTATAACAATTAACTCTATACTTTTTGGCCAAAAACTTGCCTTACTAATTAATTATTTTATTTTATCAATTAGTCAGAGAAATGCTGGCCAACACTTACTAATTCTAGGATACCCAAACAGTATGTACCTCATCTGAACTGTTTATTACATCATTGTTAATATTTATACAATGGTACCATAATTTTGTATCGGGTTTTTACTGCATTATTATAAATTCTAAAACTGCTGCAAAACTGATAGAACAGCTTTCAGTTGTATTTTATTTATAAGCAAATATATGAAGGAACAGGATTTCTATCAAAAAATCTCTGCATTACAACCCCTTTCTAAATTGAAAAACACTCAAAGCACAATATTACACAATTATTGATATATTTGTATAAGGCAGGTCAATCTTTTCCCAGAATTGTATTGTTTCAATATCCTAGTAATAACAGGATTATATACACAGTGGATCTGATTTGTTGACATCAATCATTTGTTAGCAGGTGCTTGTTATCTGACTTTCAAGGTCACCTCTGGTTAAAGCTAAATGTTAAATTGATGCTGTAAGGTGGACATCACTAATTTCTGTCAAACACCCTCAATTCTATCTCTACAATGTGGATGATAACTTGTTTTGACCAGAAAGGAAGGAACGTTGTTTATCTCAATCCAAAGCAAAAATTCCTATATTAAGTCCATATCTAATAAACATATGAATAAAGGACATGTCAAGTAAATATTTGTATACATAATATATATATACAACTAAAGGTCAAACAACATTAGATATATATAGACAAACAAAGGCCAAAGTAAACCAGATATATAGACAACTAGAGGTCAAAGAACATTAGATTATATAGAAAACTAGAGGTCAAAGTATACTAATATATAGAAAACTAATGGTCAAAGTATACCAATATATAAAAAACTTGAGGTCAAAGTAAACCAGATATATAGACAGCTAGAGGTCAAACTGTCAAAGTATAACAAATAAAGACAACTGGAGGTCAAAGGTAACACAAAATATATTGATAACTAAAGGTCACAGTCCCATTCAAGTATAGACAACTGGGGGTCAGACCTATGGACAACTACAGAGACACCTTCATGTCAATTGAAGTATACCAGATATATCTAGACATCTAGAAGTCATTCAAAAATTAATATGAACAACTAGAGGTCAGAGAACTCAACAAATAGAAACAACTAGGGGTCACAGTAATCAACAAATATAAACTAGAGGTCAACGAATACAGAAAAAAAGAGTCCAATAATTGATGACAAACAGCTTAGATATCACAACAGGGTAAAAGTTCTGAGGTCACAGAATTACAAGACCTCCCACTATATAATACCATGGGATTCTCAATTATTATATTTGCTTGAACAGTTTACAGTAATGGATAAAACAAATGTCTATTGTTTATTATGATTAAAACCTTTCTGCCTCTTTTATCCATGGCTGATTTATCTAGATCATAATAATCTAAAGTCAATCAGTTCTATTTTTTTCATTGATACATTGTCTGTCTAGTTTTGCTCTTATTAAAACCTTTCTGCCTCTTTTATCCATGACTGATTTATCTAGATCATAATAATCTAAAGTCAATCAGTTCTATGTTTTTCATTGATACATTGTCTGTCTAGTTTTGCTCTTATTAAAACCTTTCTGCCTCTTTTATCCATGGCTGATTTATCTAGATCATAATAATCTAAAGTCAATCAGTTCTATTTTTTTCATTGATACATTGTCTGTCTAGTTTTGCTCTTATTAAAACCTTTCTGCCTCTTTTATCCATGGCTGATTTATCTAGATCATAATAATCTAAAGTCAATCAGTTCTATTTTTTTCATTGATACATTGTCTGTCTAGTTTTGCTCTTATTAAAACCTTTCTGCCTCTTTTATCCATGGCTGATTTATCTAGATCATAATAATCTAAAGTCAATCAGTTCTATTTTTTTCATTGATACATTGTCTGTCTAGTTTTGCTCTTATTAAAACCTTTCTGCCTCTTTTATCCATGGCTGATTTATCTAGATCATAATAATCTAAAGTCAATCAGTTCTATTTGTGTCATTGATACATTGTCTGTCTAGTTTTGCTCTTATTAAAACCTTTCTGCCTCTTTTATCCATGACTGATTTATCTAGATCATAATAATCTAAAGTCAA
This sequence comes from Mytilus galloprovincialis, assembly GCF_965363235.1. Classification (NCBI taxonomy): domain Eukaryota; kingdom Metazoa; phylum Mollusca; class Bivalvia; order Mytilida; family Mytilidae; genus Mytilus; species Mytilus galloprovincialis. The sequence continues at coordinate 2,190,660 of NC_134844.1, forward strand.
TCAGTTCTATTTTTTCATTGATACATTGTCTGTCTAGTTTTGCTCTTATTAAAACCTTTCTGCCTCTTTTATCCATGGCTGATTTATCTAGATCATAATAATCTAAAGTCAATCAGTTCTATTTTTTTCATTGATACATTGTCTGTCTAGTTTTGCTCTTATTAAAACCTTTCTGCCTCTTTTATCCATGGCTGATTTATCTAGATCATAATAATCTAAAGTCAATCAGTTCTATTTGTGTCATTGATACATTGTCTGTCTAGTTTTGCTCTTATTAAAACCTTTCTGCCTCTTTTATCCATGACTGATTTATCTAGATCATAATAATCTAAAGTCAATCAGTTCTATTTTTTCATTGATACATTGTCTGTCTAGTTTTGCTCTTATTAAAACCTTTCTGCCTCTTTTATCCATGGCTGATTTATCTAGATCATAATAATCTAAAGTCAATCAGTTCTATTTTTTTCATTGATACATTGTCTGTCTAGTTTTGCTCTTATTAAAACCTTTCTGCCTCTTTTATCCATGACTGATTTATCTAGATCATAATAATCTAAAGTCAATCAGTTCTATTTGTTTCATTGATACATTGTCTGTCTAGTTTTGCTCTTATTAAAACCTTTCTGCCTCTTTTATCCATGGCTGATTTATCTAGATCATAATAATCTAAAGTCAATCAGTTCTATTTTTTTCATTGATACATTGTCTGTCTAGTTTTGCTCTTATTAAAACCTTTCTGCCTCTTTTATCCATGACTGATTTATCTAGATCATAATAATCTAAAGTCAATCAGTTCTATTTTTTTCATTGATACATTGTCTGTCTAGTTTTGCTCTTATTAAAACCTTTCTGCCTCTTTTATCCATGACTGATTTATCTAGATCATAATAATCTAAAGTCAATCAGTTCTATTTTTTCATTGATACATTGTCTGTCTAGTTTTGCTCTTATTAAAACCTTTCTGCCTCTTTTATCCATGGCTGATTTATCTAGATCATAATAATCTAAAGTCAATCAGTTCTATTTGTTTCATTGATACATTGTCTGTCTAGTTTTGCTCTTATTAAAACCTTTCTGCCTCTTTTATCCATGGCTGATTTATCTAGATCATAATAATCTAAAGTCAATCAGTTCTATTGTTTTCATTGATACATTGTCTGTCTAGTTTTGCTCTTATTAAAACCTTTCTGCCTCTTTTATCCATGACTGATTTATCTAGATCATAATAATCTAAAGTCAATCAGTTCTATGTTTTTCATTGATACATTGTGTCTAGTTTTGCTCTTATTAAAACCTTTCTGCCTCCTTTATCCATGACTGATTTATCTAGATCATAATAATCTAAAGTCAATCAGTTCTATTTGTTTCATTGAAACATTGTGTCTAGTTTTGCTCTTGATTTTCTTTCTTTCTTATTATTAACTGATTCTTATAATTTGACCCCCTCCCTGACCTCTCAACTGCCAAGGCTGGAGCCCAATTTTTCTCCGTTCTTACCACTTGGTTTCCAATTTTCTGTGGTATAACCTCTGGTATATATTTTTTTTAACTCCAGAGGCAGATTGAGGGTAGGGTCATATCCCCTCCCCTTTGTTTTTTTTGGAAAATCTGGTTGATGATACCGGGAATCACTAAAGCATGACTGGAGCAGGCCCCCTCTTATGCATTCAATGCCCCCACCCATATAAAAATTTCTGGATCCGCCATTGAACTCTAATATAACCTCCGAGACATCCACTCCTTGAAAAGCTTGATCTACCACTATAAAGGAACCCCATATGTTATGGTACAAACAACCTCTGGGGTATCCCCTCCATGAACTGCTTGAGTAACCACATGTTGTGGTACAAACAATAACCTACACATCTGTATTGATAGCAGACATTAGCAACTCCCTGTAATTGCCAATAATGGGTCATTATGGTATTGTAATTAGATTAACAGGAAAACAATAATGTATGGACACCTAAACAGAGTGGTGTTTATTTGTTCAGTATTAACCTGATGTTTTCATAGATAATTCTGAAGGCTGAATAATTGACTACAAACCTTAGGTGCGTTTAAATCACATACAGTTCATTGGAAGATGATTGCAGGGGAGGGAACAATTTCTTATAGACACAAAAGCATTCTTTTCTGCAAATTGATATATATGAAAGTATGATGGGAAAGAGTCATTATTTGTCTTCTGTGTCCCTCTCCACTGCATGCAGGATTCGGATTGCCTTCAGATAATTATCAAAATACTACAGAGTTTTCACTGATTGTAGAGTCTTTTTTAGGGAACTGGATTTCGTGGTTTCCAACAAACACATGAGTGCCAATGAGACAACTCTTCATACAAGTCACAATCTGTTAAAAGTAATTAAACCACAATAGGTTAAAGTACAGCCTTCAAAACGTAGCCTTGGCTCAGATCAAACAGCAAGCTATAAAGGCACCCAAAAATGACTTGTATTTTTGTCCATCTGATGAGTTAAGCCTTTTTCAACTGATTTTTATATTTGTTCTTATGTTGTACTGTTATACCACTGTCCCAGGTTAGGGGGAGGGTTGGGATCCCGCTAACATGTTTAACCCCGCCACATTATTTAAGGAATTGTAAGGAAAATATTTTGAACTATATATATCCAATGATTGATTTACAAAAGGTTTTGTTTCGACAGGTTTCACTACTGTGGGCTTTCAAGTCTTTGTAGAAGTTTATCTTCATTTATGCAAATTATGACAATTGCAGCATATGAAAACATGATATTGCCCTTATATCCCAAGTTCTATATGACTCAATTTTCGAGCACTTGTTGTACCCTAATCCTTATCAACCATAAGATTAATTAAACAATTAAAAACTACTTTTTCATGATCATGCACAGAACATACATTTTCCTTGAACTTAGTTAGACGGCTAATCTAATCACTACCACTAGAAACATTATGCAACACTTAAAATAATCAGCACTAATTGCAGCCAAAACTTTGATTATTTGCAATAAATGTTATTTTGTCAACAATTTAGTTTCATAAAACAAAAAACAAAACTTTACCAACAGCTTGATTTTAAAAAAAAGATATGTAATTCCAGCAGTTGGCATCAGCTAACTTTGCTGGTGTAAGGAAAGGGAAAATGTTATTTATAAAGGAATCATTTGAAAAATAAAAAGATTGAACAACAAGAAATTGACAATGACTTTTTGCATACTAAAACGAGGGTTCAATAAGTCACATAAACTCTTTATTTGAATGGTTGATTTGTTAGTGTTTGATACCAGGCTATTTTGTGGAAGTCAGTTTTTATCAGAGGAGGAAGCCCCAAAACACCAATTCTCACCAGATAAACTGACAATCCTTTTAAGAGTGCACCAAGAGAAAACACCAATTCTCACCAGATAAACTGACAATCCTTTTAAGAGTGCCCCGAGAGAAAACACCAATTCTCACCAGATAAACTGACAATCCTTTTAAGAGTGCCCTGAGAGAAAACACCAATTCTCACCAGATAAACTGACAATCCTTTTAAGAGTGCCCCAAGAGAAAACACAAATTCTCACCAGATAAACTGACAATCCTTTTAAGAGTGCACCGAGAGAAAACACCAATTCTCACCAGATAAACTGACAATCCTTTTAAGAGTGCCCTGAGAGAAAACACCAATTCTCACCAGATAAACTGACAATCCTTTTAAGAGTGCACCAAGAGAAAACACCAATTCTCACCAGATAAACTGACAATCCTTTTAAGAGTGCCCTGATAGAAAACACCAATTCTCACCAGATAAACTGACAATCCTTTTAAGAGTGCCCCGAGAGAAAACACCAATTCTCACCAGATAAACTGACAATCCTTTTAAGAGTGCCCCAAGAGAAAACACCAATTCTCAGCAGATAAACTGACAATCCTTTTAAGAGTGCACCGAGAGAAAACACCAATTCTCACCAGATAAACTGACAATCCTTTTAAGAGTGCCCTGAGAGAAAACACCAATTCTCACCAGATAAACTGACAATCCTTTTAAGAGTGCCCCGAGAGAAAACACCTATTCTCACCAGATAAACTGACAATCCTTTTAAGAGTGCACCGAGAGAAAACACCTATTCTCACCAGATAAACTGACAATCCTTTTAAGAGTGCCCCGAGAGAAAACACCAATTCTCAGCAGATAAACTGACAATCCTTTTAAGAGTGCCCCGAGAGAAAACACCAATTCTCAGCAGATAAACTGACAATCCTTTTAAGAGTGCCCCGAGAGAAAACACCAATTCTCACCAGATAAACTGACAATCCTTTTAAGAGTGCCCCGAGAGAAAACACAAATTCTCATCAGATAAACTGACAATCCTTTTAAGAGTGCCCCGAGAGAAAACACAAATTCTCATCAGATAAACTGACAATCCTTTTTAATTATATAAGATAGGAGTCAAGCTCAGTTGCAAAATGCAGGTTCCTTTAATTCACAATCTTAGTGTTTAAGACCACTTTGCCACCGAGGCCCCAAAATTTAAGTGCTACAAATCTCTAATCTATTTTACAACAATAAAATTCTTGTTTGTCAAAAGGGTTTGGATGTAAAATAACTATTTGACTGAGAATGTCAATAACCTCCTTATGTGATAGGGATTTATAAGCCTATGATATCTGCCAGCAAGAGAGACAACTCTTAAAAAAAAATTAATCGTTTGGTCCTTATATCAGATTATACCATAAAACACTTTCTAACAAGCTTCAATTATCCTGCACTTCTGTGAATATGCCAAGAATCTACATCAGAAGACAGAGTGAAGTGTGTAACATTATAACTGCACTAGTTTCTTTGTCGTGACTATATGACATGACATAAAAATATACAATATTCTCGGTCGAGTAACAGTGATGGATGCTTTACAATAACAGCTAGGCATGTAGCCAGGCACATCATAAGAGTTTAACCAAGTTAAACAAAAAGGTCTACACTAAATGTGCATATTCATTCTCAAAGAGAGAGAGAGAGACACAAAAAGCCTCTAACATCAAACATTTATCAGAAACAAGCTAAGGGAACTCGCTCTTTTCAACATCATCGTACATCAACATTACCACAGAAATAGGGAAAGGGAACTAACTCTTTATCAAGATTATCTGACATCAGCCGTTGTCAGAAATAAGATAAGGGAAACAAATCTCAACCTAGCTGTGTTCATGTGTCAGAAAAATAATATTTAACCACTTGCAAGGAACAAATGAATGTTCAATGAACTCCAACTTCTAATGAACAATATGCACTAGTAGATCAGATAATATCTGACTATATTCCTCCCCAAACAGACAATGACCAATCCCCAATGTCAATGTTCTTATTCATATAACCTTTGCACCAATCTTGTTATTATAGTACAACGGATCGTGTGCAGTAAACATTTACATTGTTGTGAGTACGGTTACATACAATTAGCAATATAAATGTGGAGAGATAATTATCAAGAAAAAAACAAAACCATTGGTTGAAAGCAAATAGAAAAGGCAACCTAAAGTTGGCAAAACAAAGTAAATTAACAACTTCTTCCTGAAAAGAAACTGCAATATTGATTAATCAGCAAAAATGTTGATTATTTATTCCCAAGCTTGACCTTTTTCAGGTTAAATCTACCCACAAAAATCATACACCAGAATTAAATCTATGTGATATTAATGTTGAAATCAACAAATAGTGACTGTTTACGATATAAAGATATGGGTAATTTCACCTTGTCACTGGTTTTCACTTGGGTGGGTAAGGTCAAATAATTTAAGCTGAAATGTTTAAAAATCGTTTGAATTATTTAGTTCACCCTGTAATAAAAGACCAGTTAGATGCAAAGAAATATGTCACATGATGTCATTTTCTAAGTCACATGATATCATTTGTCAACCAATTGCAATAGAAACTATTTCAGAAATCTTCTATTATAAAAAAATCTATCAAACCTTGACTTGAGCAAATAGATAGAAGAAGATGTGGTTTGGGCACCAATGAGACAACTCTCCATTCAAGTCACAATTTATGAAAGTAAATCATTATAGGTCAAAGTACAGCCTTCAACATGAAGCCTTGGGTCACATCAAACAGCAAGCTATAAAGGACCCCAAAATGACTAGTGTATGTATACCTAGTTCTACAAAGATACAACAAAATACCATAAACTGTATCTTACCAAAACTGACAGCTTTCATCTCTTAGTGTCTTAACGCTTCACTATAATTCCAATAACAAATCTCCAGGGATATGTATTAAGAAAACATTTAAAATATTGGCATTTATGTTCTATCTTCCTTCATATTGACTGATTAGCTGCGAAAACGTAGCTCTATTGTCCTTTGATTTATTTTTTTTTGCCATATGGTTCGCAAATATCAAAAATCATCAAAAGCACCTTAAGAGCTACATTTTCGCAGCTAATTGACTGATTCAATCAAATGTGCTAAATGGAAAATGATGTGTTATATATAATGTCCTACTATAAAACATCACAAATTATAGGTGCAACATTTGATTATGCTTTTATATAACGGTTTTATAAGAGAAAAGAAAGTCACTCCCCTGTAAAATGATTTAGGCAGAGATTTCAGAAGGGAATTTTATTTTATATTTTGGCTGTTTAGACAAATAAATCATCCATCATTCATGATACTTAATTAGGAAACAGTTGGTGATTGATTCTGGACTAAGTACATGTATATATGCCTATAATTGTCTAACAATCTAGCAAAAAATAGACCACTGTCCTAGGTAAATGGTAGGATTGAGTGCTTATGAACTTAACTTACGTTTTACTACGCCATATTCTATGTGGACCTGTCCAATTGCCGAGGAGCATTAATAGGCAGTTGTTTCTTTTTCATTTGAATTGTTTCACATTTGTTATGTCTAGGCCTTTTATAGCTCACAATACAATCTGAGTTTTGATCGTTGTTGAAGGCTTCAACTTAGAGTTACTTATATTCACCTACTTTGAACTCCTTTTGTTAAGGTTGGACCAATTAGCTTAAATTATTATAAATTCTTCAAATCAGAATGTACTACACTAGTATATATATATATATAAATTTTGTTGTTGTGCAGGCATAGGGTGCACTATCTTGTTAATGTTTCAGAAAGTATGTTAATCTATCTACTTTAATGTCTTTTAAAATTAGGAAAATCAAAATCTTAACAATATGTAGAATATCTTAGTGCATGTTTAATTTGTCCTTTAAAAATACATATAGGTGTAAAACAGTGTGAGTAAAGGTTAGCAGACTTACAGTGCAATAAATCAAAATATGAAATAAAAATCTTCAACTAACCATTATTTTGTTTATTATTCATTAATGAATGAAACTTTTGTAAACAGCAAAATCTTTATATAAAGAAAGAAGAAAATAATTAAAAATAACAGTTATACTATGTGATCTTATAAAAAAAAGAAAAGAAAAAAGAAGATAAAATTAAAAGAAAAAAAGATTTATGTGACCTTATATATATAATATGAGTTAATGCCCTGACCTATAAAGCTTCAGATTATATTAACACAGATCCTATAACATGATATATGTGTCTAGTGAATGCATGTCCTAACACAGGGACACATACATCTTATCCAATATATCCACAATCTTATTGTTTTCACATATTGATTTAGACAGTCGACACATGCATTGACCTAATACAAACTTTTTGAGTTGTGATATATATAAAGAAGTATTCTTTTCAAATAAAATGTTACATACAAACATATGTGATAAACATACAGTGGCAGATCCGGGGGGGGGGGTGGTTTCCAGGGGTTGGAACCCCCTTTTTTTGGCAGATCAATGCATTTGAATGGGGTCATATAGTTAGAACCCCCCCCCCCCTTTTGTCCTGGGTTGGGAACACCCCCCTTTTTAAAATGGCTGGATCCGCCCCTGACATATGTGATAAACATGTCATGTGAGATATTGTCCCATTTTATAACTGTATATATAAAGACGTTGACTAAAAAAAATCAATTTCCCGTAGGAAATGACACTGTTAAAAAGTGGGAGGAAATACAACAAGGGCAACCAAAAACCATGTCGAGGATAGCAAAACAGAAGGACAAAGCCATTACTTAGATATCAGAAAATGTGGTATGTCAGTGCCAATGAGAAAACAATCTAAGTCAAATTTATAAAAGTAAACCGTTATAGGTCAAGGTACGGTCTTCAACACAGACCATTTGCTCACACCGAACAACAAGCTATAAAGGGCCCCAAAAATGACCAGTGTAAAACCATTCAAACGGGAAAACCAACTGACTTATCTATCTAAAATACAATAAACGAGAAACACTTATGAACAACATCAACAAACTAAAACTACTGAACATCAGGTTCCAGACTTATGGAAGGTGCAAACATTATATTGCAGCGGGTTTAAACGTTTTAATAAGTACCAACCTTCACCCTTATCCGAAACAATAGTGTAACATCACAACATAGAAAAACAATTATTTACTCCTGATTTTTCTTTCAGTAGGTAATAAAAAAACATGTCAAGGATTAAAAAAACAAAAGGACAAAGTTATTACAGTTTACTCCAGAAATTTTTCAGAAAGCACAAAAAGAGGTGTGGAATATAATAGAAGATACTCAAAAACCATAAGTCAAAAGGAAAAAAATTGACAAAGAGAAACATTAGAGTTCACAAATCAACTTACAGAAATCTTAGATTGAGCAGTAACATTGGGGTGAAGTACAATGCCCTTGAAGGTACACAGTTCCTGTTTCTAGAATTGTACCCATCAAAGGACTCATTACAAGTAGAATTTTGGTAAAAAGTGCACTCGTTGATGACATAAGGGAATCAAATTCAATGGATCTATTATTGGTGATCAAACCACTTGAACCACACAAAAAATGGACAATATCCATAGCCTGCTTTCACATTCAATAATAATAGACTAAATGACACTGGTGGCTGAAATCAACTTTACCATTAAAACCCTCGCTTCAATAGGTTCATTGTAAGTAGCAACCATTTGTCAAGGACCACATTGTAGGATCACTATTGTCAGTTGTACACTTCCATCCATAAATCACCAAGTACAATTGATTTCACAGACAATTAATGCACTTTCACAAAACAATCAATGGATACCAACTTGACATGTATACAAACTGTATAGTTCTGTTTACTTCCGAAAGAATCCAAGACAATAAAGAAAATGTATTTTGCTATCACCCCTAAATATGTATTTGATTTGAACCCTTCTGACCTCATCAAGACGCAATATGATTTATTCGTCAATTTTTCTACAATACAATCTCCATCTGATCAGCATACAAAGTCTTATACTATAATGTATATATCCTGAAGTGAAAAGTATAATATGGAAAAGGTAATCATTTTATGGAAATTAACTTGCCATCATTTTTCTCTAATAATTCAATTTGTGGAATATAGAGACTGGAGATACTATCCTGTGTCTGCACAAACAGAAACTGGTTGATGTGTCAATAAAGGATCCAGACTAAGGACTTTACAGTGTATATACACCATATATCAATATCTAATGCAGTTTAAAAAAGTCAAAGATCTATATAAGATCTATAAATTTTGTTATAATTTAAAAAAAAAATTTTTTGTTCAGATTTTCATAAATATTCAGACTGCTTAAATAAAATGGATTAAGGAGGCTCGCGGGTATAAGATTTTAGAAAAAAATTAAACATGAATTTTTCATTACAAATTTATTACCTTTAGTAGTTGTTATACTTTATCATATGGTACAAAAATCATTCCAAAAAATCAATTCATGTTGGCCCCAGGTGACTTTTAAAATGAAGATATCATTGAAAAAGCTCCAAATTATCTCCCTTTGGTGCAAAAATGCAATTTTTTGGCATTAAAATTGAAATATATTTTTTAACTCATCGGTGACGTATATTTTTTATTGTTGTTTTCGAATAAGCTGCACATAAACTAAATAATTGTAAAAATTAAGCAATTTCTGTAATTGAGTTCTTTTTTTATTTCGATAAAACTGCTATTTCTCCTATTATTTCAACAGAAAAAAAGGACATTATAACAAAAATGTATGCTACTTTCGAAGGCAGATTGTGAGAGTAAAGGAACGGTGACCTCATTTTTTTTATTTTATTTTTCTAATAAGTATAAAATAAAGTTCATTTATAGAAAAATCTAGGGGAATATCAAATAAAAAAAAAAATGATTTAGACCTGTGAGCCCCCTTAAGCAGTACATTTGTACTTGAGATTTTTCCAATAACTTTGTACAAGAGAAACAGGACCTGTAATACATTAAATAGGAAAGTCTGGCACTTATAAGTAAAATTAAATCTGTAAGGCCCTACCGACCAGAGTAGTAATTATAACCTGAATCAGAAGTTGTCTGCCCTTTCCTTTATAAGTTGTCCCTCTTTTCCAATGAAAGTTGCCTACCCTTTCCTATGTATTTAGTTGCCCATTTTTTAGTTATCAATCCTTTCCTGTATAAGTTGCCTTATACATTAATATAAACAAATCACAATTTCCTTTACTATACAGGCTGCCTACCCTCTCCTAAGTAACTTGCATGTACTTTCTATTTCCTTATTATAAGTAAATAATAAGTAGCCTATTATATTCTATTTTAAAATTATAAAATTCACCATAAATTTCCTGCACTTTTCAAATTCCATAACTAGCAGATGTACTGCAAATATTGTCAACTTCAAGCCATCGTGCTAACATTTTACGTTAGTCCAGGTTTTGCCAATGTCTAAATATTAAGGTATCCAACACTTCACTTCACTATAAGAAATGAACATATTCAGGAAGATGTTTCTACTCTATTCACTACTTAACACCCCTTCAAAGTGTTAAGTAATTAAGGATAACGGCCTTTTATTAAACTATTAAATTACGTGTTAATTATTTATGTTATAAAAGTGTAAGTTTTTGAATGATTAATCATTCTACTGACATGGTACCCTTTATAAGGAAAATGTACATAGAAGTGTTTAACATTTTAATAGTATAATAATTGCATGATTTTCAGAAAACAGATAGTTGAATGTCAAAGGAATTGATAACATTTAGTTACACAATACTAGTATAACCAGAAGACGCTTGGAGCTATATAACAACAAGATATATATGTTATGACAAGAAATTGCTGAGAAAACTGTTATTGAAATGTATTTCAGACAGGCATGTTTTAAGCCATGTGCTGAGACAGTATACTAGAGTAATGGTATGGATTTATCTCCCCTTTTGATAACAACAATTGGTAGAATGAAATGTTTCAACCTTTGTCACAAAACCTTTTTTTTTTGTCGTTTGGAAAAACAAATGTCTCTTAAAGATTATCTTGGGAAATAATAATATTATATTTTTTTGACAGAAAGCCAGCATACGGAAATTATAAACAGACTTAGGAAGCCTTTTGTAAAAATAACTTTGGGAAAATCAAAGGAAAGCCTAAGGGTAGAATTTATTATAAATCATAATGCCAGGTGTATTTTTAAGTTCTGCTTTAAAATTGGAAATCCTTAACTTTGAATAAAAAAAAATCTGCAATTAATGATTTTTGAATATGACAATTCATTCTGATCAAATCTTATGCAATTATCTTTATTTTAAGGAAACTATTAAAGCAGGCAGGTTACATTTTCTATTCAACTTTGCTAATTTCAAAAATATAATAGACTTATCAGTTACATACGTTTGCATACAGCTTTTATAGGACTGCTCTATTCTCAGAATGACAGCAAATATTACATTTGTATATTTAACACTTCAGTATATTAATGAATTGAAATCCAAATTGCCTTTTTTTTCATTATGATTTGCCAATAAATGTCTGATAGTTTGTCTTGTGAAGAATCAAGATCAGAGACATATACTAAGTAGTGTCTCTGGCAAGATTTAACAGCAAACAAAACTATGCAATAAAATATATACAGATAATCACAATGCAATTTATAATCATGCTTTAAATCCTAAAACAAAACTGAGACATTTTCTAAAAGATCTCCTTTTACATCACTGAAAACTTCGAGTTGGAATCGATAATAATATATCTAAAAAATTATTGTTTTAATAATACTAAAAATGTATATATATGCACGGAAACTGACTCTTTAATTGGATTCAATAAATATTTTTATTTTCATTCTTTGTATCACTACCATGGTGTAAATAAAAAAATACCACACAAGGCCAAACTCCCTACAGGATATAACACTACCAGGTAATACATATTGTACCCTTACATCTATTTTTAAAACACATATATCTAATGCTATCTTGTTATTATTATGTTTTATCCTGTCACTGGTACCACTAATGTCTGTTAGGATACCAGTCTAAACGGGAACCAGATGTGGTCTCAGTACAGATAGTTTGACTGTAACCTTGCTATTGGATAATTGGACCATGATATTGATTGGATGAGACAAATCAATGGCAACCAGATGTTCTCAACAGGTATCCAGATCACTATCTGTTTGGTTTGATAAAAGAGTGCAATTCCTAACCTACATAAGCACTTTAATTTGGGCAGGGAACCCATACATCTGGGAGGAAACTGATCAGGTTGATTAAAGTTATGATTTATTTTTGTAACGTCTGATGAAAAAGATTCTGATTTTAAACATCTTATATTTTACCCGACTTCTGCTCCACTCAAGTAAAATCAAGCATAAATAAATATAATTAAAAACATTGAGGTATTTTAATTGTCAATTAGGTAAGATAATCTGAAACCTTTAGGGGCTTGATATTAGATTTCCAAGAAATGAGATAGGTATCGATACACTAAGGGTTGGGGTGTTAGAGGGACTAGAATACCAATTAGATTTCCAGTGAGTAGAAGATAATACGAGATAGGTATCGATACACTAAGGGTGGGACCGTGGGGGTGCTAGAGGGACTAGAATACCCTGAAGATAATATGAGATAGGTATCGATACTCTAAGGGTGGGGGTGTTAGAGGGACTACAATATAATATGAGATAGGTATCGATACACTAAGGGTGGGGGTGTTAGAGGGACTAGAAGATTATATGAGATAGGTATAGATACACTAAGGGTGGGGGTGTTAGAGGGACTAGAAGATAATATGAGATAGGTATTGATACACTAAGGGTGGGGGTGTTAGAGGGACTAGAAGATAATATGAGATAGGTATCGATACTCTAAGGGTGGGGGTGTTAGAGGGACTAGAAGATAATATGAGATAGGTATTGATACACTAAGGGTGGGGGTGTTAGAGGGACTAGAAGATAATATGAGATAGGTATCGATACTCTAAGGGTGGGGGTGTTAGAGGGACTAGAAGTTAATATGAGATAGGTATTGATACACTAAGGGTGGGGGTGTTAGAGGGACTAGAAGATAATATGAGATAGGTATAGATACACTAAGGGTGGGGGTGTTAGAGGGACTAGAAGATAATATGAGATAGGTATTGATACACTAAGGGTGGGGGTGTTAGAGGGACTAGAAGATAATATGAGATAGGTATCGATACTCTAAGGGTGGGGGTGTTAGAGGGACTAGAAGATAATATGAGATAGGTATTGATACACTAAGGGTGGGGGTGTTAGAGGGACTAGAAGATAATATGAGATAGGTATCGATACTCTAAGGGTGGGGGTGTTAGAGGGACTAGAAGATAATATGAGATAGGTATTGATACACTAAGGGTGGGGGTGTTAGAGGGACTAGAATACCCTGAAGATAATATGAGATAGGTATCGATACACTAAGGGTGGGGGTGTTAGAGGGACTAGAAGATAATATGAGATAGGTATTGATACACTAAGGGTGGGGGTGTTAGAGGGACTAGAATACCCTGAAGTTAGTACAAATTACTGGTGACCTTTGGCTTTTTTCTGCTCTTTGGTTTAAGGTTGTTGTCCCTTTGACACATTTCCCATTTTGTTCATTGGATTGTATCACAAATTATTTCAACTGGATATTAACTTTGCAAATTTAATAATACCCCTCAAATAAAAACAAAAAAACAAAAATAAAACCCATTACATCACTGATTCAGAATACATATTTTCAAGTGATATCAAAATTTTAAAATCTGCCTGAATAATAATCCATTATTTATGTAAGACTGTTATGATGGTTAGAAGAAGGTGTGAAACTTGAGGAGTTTAACTTCATATAAAGTAATATGTCAATATAATATACATGCTTGTTGTAAATTATTAATTCTCTTGGTCTATTTGCTATTTATTTAGTGCTTCCCTTTATAGGGTTGCTTCTAGTGGTTTAATTCATATTGCTGTGTTTTCTGTATAATGCTTTTATGCAATATTTACATTTAAAATCTAAAGGAAAAGCAGGATACACATCAATGAGACGTACAACAACCCCAAAAAACCCAAAACAGTAAAGACACCTACCAGTTTACATAAAGCCTTCAACAATGAATGTTTTAATGACATGTAAAGCTCTAAATTTTCTCTTTATACTGCTAAAGTCTTAAATATTGATCAAAGGAACCAGGCTTATAACTTAAAAGCCGGTTTGTCTACATAAGACTCATCAGTGATGCTAAGATAAAAATATTTATAAAGCCAAACAAGTACAAATTAAAGAGTATTGATGACTGAAATTCTAAAAAGTTGTGCAAAATACGGCTAAGGTAATCTATTCCTGGTATAAGAAAATCCTTAGTATTTCGAAAAAATAATACTTTTGAAAACAGGAAATTTATAAAAATGAGCATATAATGGATATTCATGTCAACACTGAAAACATCCATCAACCTATTCCACAGAGCCTCCCATATACCTCCCCCTAAAAGTTGGTTTTTAAATAGAGCTGGCATCTTAAGTCACTAATTAAAATTATCTATGCTTTTGAAAATAAGAGGGAGATTCTCAGCTATAATTTCATCAAAGGGGTACTTAGCTTTGAAATGAGATATAGCCCAGAAACATCCAGGCGTTGAAATACAATTGATAATCTGTTTGTCCCTAATATCATAGGAGACATCAATGAAGTTAGCTTATGATGTCAACATGTTTTCATGGTACTCGACTGAGAATAACCACTGACAATAACCATTGACAATCTAATAGCTTGAGATGTAAAATTATCAACGTTAAATATAAGAAAATTGTGATAAACAGACTGATTACAAACCAGGGATAAGCCTAACTAGGTTATTGTGACTTAATTTCATCTTAACATCACTTTTCATTAACTCTTTTTACACTGACGACAGATAAGAGGTTTTTAATATAAGTTACTAATTTTCATCTATATACTAAAGTAAGCTACAAATTATAGGGATAAATCAATACATAACCTATGGGGAATACAAAAAGTGCAAAGGTTAAATGCAGATTTACTGCTACTAAAAAAACTTATATCCCCAAGAGTATACTATTCTTTGTCATAACTGATATAATATTCCAGCTCTAACCTAATAATGTTAAAGCATGTTGTATAAGACCCATTTAATTCTCCTTTATGGATTGGTACAATTATAAATGGTTACAAAACATAACCTTTATCAGTTATGTACAAACAACTGGTGGTCACTTAGGGTGGTCAGTGCCAAATGGTGTTATTATATTATACAACAGCTGCCAAACTGACCAGTCATTAATTAAGGCAATAATGTAATTATATTTTTATATTGTTTATTAGTTACAGTGAGTTATTGTTTATTATACAGTATCTATCAGTACCCTATGACCAATCATAACCAGACTTTCATAGCACGCATGGCGCTGACTTGGTATATTAAGAAAAAACGGCTGACTAATTTAACATAGACATGCACAGGGATTGTATTTTTATTCCTTTGTTTACAAAAATATTCTAGTTTCTTTTGTTTATTACAAATTTACACAGAAATAACAGATTTTTCATTGTACTGTTAAATTAAGACTTCCTGTCTGACCAAAATAACAAAGATGAGTATAGTATTAGTATATAGCTGACGATGTATCAAAACCTGTCAAACTGACAGAGAACATTATAGCCTAACAGTTATAATTACTTCTTAATGCAGGTCTAAAATAGAAAGACGCTTCTTAATGCAGGTCTGTGTATTAAAATAGAAAGAAGGATAAATATATACATTTGTACTATCATATATAATTGTAGAAAGATATAAAAAGATTTAAACTCTCAACCTTCTGACTAAACTCTCACAGGGGTAATATATGAGACAAAATACTGAGATATTTTTTCATGCAGGTCTGTTCATCAAAATAGAAAGAAGGATAAATATATAATATCCTATATAATTGTAGAAAGATATAAAAAGATATTAACTCTCTCCCCTCTGACTAAACTCTCACCCCTCTGACTGAACTCTCACAGGAGTAATATATGAGAGACAATACTGACTTATTTCCAGAGAACTCATTAATGATTTATTTAATCCAATATTCAAGTTTTATTACCTTATAAATTCTCCCACTTTTTCTACTTGAGGTCTCACATCTTATGTAAATGAGATATTGGCATTTTGAGTTAATTATTCTAAATTTAACAGTTCATTGAATTCTATAAGAATTTTGTGCATGAGCAATATTATCTATAATTGAATGAAATAAACCCATTGTGTCTAAAATAGAGTTCATATTTTAGTTGCTATTATATTTTTTTGAGAATTCATCCACATTACATCTAATAAATTGAATTACCAAACATTTCAACCAATGTATATATGTATACAAAATGTCAAATCCTAATTATTATATATAATTTCACACATACATAAGGTCACAAATATGTTAGAAAATGTTTCAATGAGCACACCACTATTCGTTTTTAATTCATCTGTTTATACAGTGAAACCTGTCTTAAAGATTCACGTTGAGGTTCTCATAAGACAGGTGGTCTTTTAATAAAGGTTTAAAATACTTGAAATGCACTACCATCTAAAATAAATGGTCTTATACCTATTGGTGACTTTCTGCTGTTGTCTGTTCTATGGTTGGGTTGTTGTCTCTTTGACACATTCCCCATTTCCATTCTCAATTTAATTATAACATAGGTTTTTGTTAATACAGGTTGCATGTGTAGGCTTGACTGTATTTGAAATGCTGTATCTTTGTTATCTTTGGAGATATATAAAGACACTGATATGGTTTGACTGTATTTGAAATGCTGTATCTTTGTTATCTTTGGAGATATATAAAGACACTGATATGGTTTGACTGTATTTGAAATGCTGTATCTTTGTTATCTTTGGAGATATATAAAGACATTGATATGGTTTGACTGTATTTGAAATGCTGTATCTTTGTTATCTTTGGAGATATATAAAGACACTGATATGGTTTGACTGTATTTGAAATGCTGTATCTTTGTTATCTTTGGAGATATATAAAGACACTGATGTGGTTTGACTGTATTTGAAATGCTGTATCTTTGTTATCTTTGGAGATATATAAAGACACAGATGTGGTTTGACTGTATTTGAAATGTTGAATCTTTGTTATCTTTGGAGATATATAAAGACACTGATGTGGACTTGTGTCCTCAACCTTTGTCATCTTTGGAGATGTATAAAGACACTGATGTGGACTTGTGTCCTCAATCTTTGCTGTATTTGGAGATATATAAAGACACTGATGTGGAATTGTGTCCTCAATCTTTGTCATCTTTGGAGATATATAAAGACACTGATGTGGACTTGTGTCCTCAATCTTTGTCATCTTTGGAGATATATAAAGACATTGATGTGGACTTGTGTCCTCAATCTTTGTTATCTTTGGAGATGTATAAAGACACTGATGTGGACTTGTGTCCTCAATCTTTGTTATCTTTGGAGATATATAAAGACACTGATGTGGACTTGTGTCCTCAATCTTTGTTATCTTTGGAGATATATAAAGACACTGATGTGGACTTGTGTCCTCAATCTTTGTCATCTTTGGGGATGTATAAAGACACTGATGTGGAATTGTGTCCTCAATCTTTGTTATCTTTGGAGATATATAAAGACACTGATGTGGAATTGTGTCCTCAATCTTTGTCATCTTTGGAGATATATAAAGACACTGATGTGGAATTGTGTCCTCAATCTTTGTTATCTTTGGAGATATATAAAGACACTGATGTGGAATTGTGTCTTCAATCTTTGTTATTTTTGGAGATGTATAAAGACACTGATGTTGACTTATGTCCTCAATCTTTGTTATCTTTGGAGATATATAAAGACACTGATGTGGACTTGTGTCCTCAATCTTTGCTGTCTTTGGAGATGTATAAAGACACTGATGTGGAATTGTGTCCTCAATCTTTGTTATCTTTGGAGATATATAAAGACACTGATGTGGAATTGTGTCCTCAATCTTTGTTATCTTTGGAGATATATAAAGACACTGATGTGGACTTGTGTCCTCAATCTTTGTTATCTTTGGAGATATATAAAGACACTGATGTGGAATTGTGTCCTCAATCTTTGTTATCTTTGGAGATATATAAAGACACTGATGTGGACTTGTGTCCTCAATCTTTGTCATCTTTGGAGATGTATAAAGACACTGATGTGGAATTGTGTCCTCAATCTTTGTTATCTTTGGAGATATATAAAGACACTGATGTGGACTTGTGTCCTCAATCTTTGTCATCTTTGGAGATGTATAAAGACACTGATGTGGACTTGTGTCCTCAATCTTCGGTTATCTTTGAAGATACATAAAGACACTGATGTGGACTTGTGTCCTCAATCTTAGTTATCTTTGGAGATGTATAAAGACACTGATGTGGAATTGTGTCCTCAATCTTTGTTATCTTTGGAGATATATAAAGACACTGATGTGGACTTGTGTCCTCAATCTTTGTTATCTTTGGAGATGTATAAAGACACTGATGTGGAATTGTGTCCTCAATCTTTGTTATCTTTGGAGATATATAAAGACATTGATGTGGACTTGTGTCTTCAATCTTTGTCATCTTTGGAGATATATAAAGACACTGATGTGGACTTGTGTCCTCAATCTTTGTTATCTTTGGAGATGTATAAAGACACTGATGTGGAATTGTGTCCTCAATCTTTGTTATCTTTGGAGATATATAAAGACATTGATGTGGACTTGTGTCCTCAATCTTTGTCATCTTTGGAGATATATAAAGACACTGATGTGGACTTGTGTCCTCAATCTTTGTTATCTTTGGAGATATATAAAGACACTGATGTGGACTTGTGTCCTCAATCTTTGTTATCTTTGGAGATATATAAAGACACTGATGTGGACTTGTGTCCTCAATCTTTGTTATCTTTGGAGATATATAAAGACACTGATGTGGAATTGTGTCCTCAATCTTTGTCATCTTTGGAGATATATAAAGACACTGATGTGGACTTGTGTCCTCAATCTTTGTCATCTTTGGAGATATATAAAGACACTGATGTGGACTTGTGTCCTCAATCTTTGTTATCTTTGGAGATATATAAAGACACTGATGTGGACTTGTATTCTCAATCTTTGTTATCTTTGGAGATATATAAAGACACTGATGTGGACTTGTGTCCTCAATCTTTGTTATCTTTGGAGATATATAAAGACACTGATGTGGACTTGTGTCCTCAATCTTTGTTATCTTTGGAGATATATAAAGACACTGATGTGGACTTGTGTCCTCAATCTTTGTCATCTTTGGAGATGTATAAAGACACTGATGTGGACTTGTGTCCTCAATCTTTGTTATCTTTGGAGATGTATAAAGACACTGATGTGGACTTGTGTCCTCAATCTTTGTTATCTTTGGAGATATATAAAGACACTGATGTGGACTTGTGTCCTCAATCTTTCATTTTTTGCATAGTACTGTCAGTTTTCTCAACATATGATTTTTGAATGTTTAATGGTAAAAAACAACCACTTCATATTTTCTTGAATTTTACTGTTCAGAGCACCTTACATTTTGAACAAAAATACAGTTTCATTTACATGGGGAATTTAATTGAAAATAGAACACTTTCAACAATATCTTCAAATGAGTTTACAAAATCTCATCTTAACTTAGAATATTTCTTACAGATGAAATAAACCCATTTTAAATAGAGTTTATATTTTAGTTACTATTATATTTTTTTGAGAATTCATCCATATTGCATCCAATAAATGCAATTTCCAAAAATTTCAACCGAATATATATACAAAAAGGTCAATTTATCAAAGATGGAAATTCACACATACAAAAATGTTAGAAACTGTTTCAATGAGCACATGACTATTTTTTTTTTAATTCAAAGGTGAAAATTGGTTTTAAAAAAAGGGAGAGCAAACTTGTGGTCTCATAAGACAGGTGCTCTTTTAGTACAGGTTCAAAATACATGAAATGCACTACAGAGGGATCTAAAATAAATGGATTACAACAAAGGTGTTTGCTTAATACAGGTGGTCTCTTAAGGCAGGTTTGACTGTAATTAAAATGATGTTTTTTTTTGAGATATATAAAGACACTAATGTGGACTTGTATATCTCATACATATAGTGTCATCAATCTTTCATTTTTTGCAATATCCTTGTCATTTAACTTTGCTTAAACAAGTTTGAATGATCCCTAGGTATCTAATTTGCCTCTCTTATATATATATATATATATATATATATATATATATATATATATATATATATATATATATATATATAGATTATATAGATATAGGAAGATGTGGTATGAGTGCCAATGAGACAACTCTCCATCCAAATAACAATTTATAAAAGTAAACCATTATAGGTCAAGGTACAGCCTTCAACATGGGGCCTAATGGCTCACACCGAACAACAAGCTATAAAGGGCCCCAAAATTACTAGTGTAAAACCATTCAAACGGGAATATATGTATATATATTACAACCACTTAAAATTTTCTTGCATTAGACTGTTCCCAGAGCTACCTTAAATGTTGAACAAAAATACAGTTCCATTTACAGAGGAAATTTAATTGAAAATCAAAGACTTTAAACAATATCTTAAAACACATTTACAAAATCTAATCTTAACTACATTGAATTTAATACAGTATTTCTTACAGATGTAAACACAGCCCTGATGAGGTTATTACGAGGTATCATTAATGTTATTAACAACATCTGTGTTTTGATGTGCACATAGCATTACTCCTACTTGTAATTTTTTTATTCATTGCTTTTATACAATGTTCAAAGGAAAGTCAATTAACACTGCAACTTCCATTTTGTGGGGTTAAAGGTCAAGAATACTTTAGGAAAAGCAACATTAGCAACAGAATTCAAATATCATAGTAAATATAAGTGACTAAAAGCATATATTCACTCATCATGGCATTCATTGGTGATTTTCTTTTGGTGTACTGACAGGGTCACATACAAGTGGTTACAGTTAAAATGGTCTAATGTCAGCTTATTGCATGGAATAAAATGGTCTCAGGTCAGTTTATTGGATGGAATAAAATCAGGTCAGCTTATTGGATGGAATAAAATGGTCTCAGATCAGCTTATTGGATGGAATAAAATGGTCTCAGGTCAGCTTATTGGATAGAATAAAATGGTCTCTGGTCAGCTTATTGCATGGAATAAAAAGGTCTCAGGTCAGCTTATTGGATAGAATAAAATGGTCTCTGGTCAGCTTATTGCATGGAATAAAAAGGTCTCAGGTCAGCTTATTGCATGGAATAAAATGGTCTCAGGTCAGCTTATTGCATGGAATAAAATGGTCTTGGATTACAATGGTCTCATTCAGGTCAGCTTATTGGAATAAAATGGTATGATTTTAGCTTATTGGAATAAAATGGTGACTCAGGGGGCACATGCCAATTTCTATCCCAGAGCATAAATAGATTCATCCATAAATAATCTAATCTGTGACATTGGGTACTAGGGGCATCTGTTTATTTCCAACCCTGTGAAACAATAATCTAACCTATGCCAAGGGCTACTGGGGGCACCTGCTAATTTCTAACCCCTAGTATGGCTAATCTTACCTGGGCTCTCACTGCCGCCAACTGAATGTTTGCCATTCTTATTTCATTTCGTTTTCTACACATATCTTCTTGGGTCTCATAAACTTTTGAATAAAGATGATTTGCTAAATTTCTGAAAAATAAAATAATTTAAATGTTTAACACTCACCTCCTTTTCCTCATTATATTTCATGGGAACCAGATCACTGGTGGTTTTACTTCGTTGTTTATATTTCATACTTCCACTTTTTGATTTAGTACTAGAATTATGAGATCGCCCTCTCATACTGGGAGATTTTTCAACTTTATTCCGTGATTTCATACTCTCTGATCGTGTAAGATCAAGGTCTTTTGGCCTCAGTGCCATTTCTGTCACAATACCACTATCTTTACTTTCTTGTTTTGAGAACTGGTTGCGTTTATATTCCTGATCGTATTTATTCATAGAAATTTGTCGTTGAAGTTTTGAGCGTGTTTCTTGAGGAGATTTTGGCCTGGTACCTGTTGACATATCACTATTGTTGGTTGGACTTCTCATTCCAGTATCGGATACTGGCATTTGTAAATTTGCAAGATTGTTCTGTTTGAAATTGTTTTAATCAATTTTTATTGTGACTAAATTCAATAATCAGCTTGCAGAATAAAACTAATCATCTTTTTCTCATTAATATAATACACATAAGAGTACAACTATTAGGTATAATGTAGGTTGAGAAACAATTTTCTTCTTTTTTTACAATATTAAAAAAAATACAAAAAAGTTTGTATAAATTGTTATTTCCAGGTATGAACAAGTTGCAATTATTATCCACTTTCTACGAAACAATTTAAAAATTAAATACTTTATCAATGTCTTGTAGTACAAACTGTTAACACAATCAAAAGAAATCAGCTGATTAAATCCCTCAAGTCATTAGTCACAAATAATTGGCTTCAAATGATTAAAAATATCCCACTCTAAATTAACTGAAATTACGAAAACAGAAGCAAAAAAGTAGCGAAATTGTCACAGAGTATTTTTTTTTTCTCCAATCCAATATCTATCTATCTGTCGTCTGCTAAGCACTCTGTAGATAAGATGTTCCAGGTAGGAAACGTACAGATGTATAGATATTCTAGTGCCAAAACTGTCATCTGCTAAATATTACCGCTAGAACACAATGTATTGTCTGATTCGTCGTTAACTTTTTCTATCATTAGTTTCCCCTAAGTCAGTAGGGGATTGCAGCCTGAATAGATCTATAGCTTGCTTTCTATGTTTTTATACTCGATTACATTTTTCTGATTTTCTGCCAAAAAATTCTCAATGTTTAACATTGGTTAATGGTTTCTCTTTTGTTTCTGCATATATGTTATCAAACTCTTCGTGCAAACTTTGTTGTTTTAGACATAGAAATAATAACCACTAATCATACAAAGGATTATTTAAAAAACAATATTTCAACATATCTAAAGATTCTATCAGTTGATTACATATGTAAAACATAAGTTTATATTTCATTATTTGTAAAATAAATATATATTTGCAATTATCGAGGCAGTAAAAACATATTCAAGAATATTTTTTTGAAATTCTATCAATATCCAAAATCATTAAAAATGCATACCGCAATCAGAAAACATCCTTAAACAGGCGGAAAATTGTACAATAATTTAGTTAAATTGATTAGTTTCATGGAAAACTGTTTTGAATAAACAATTCCACAAGCATTAAAATATTCTAACATGACATGTATTTCCTACAAATATAAAAAATACAATGAACACAAAGTCCCATGAAATAAATGAACCCGTGCACTAAGTTCATGTTAATCAATATAATATGTAGGAACAATTGTTATAAAAACTAATTAGTTTGATCATTTATCCAATCAGAGTTGATTAATCAGTAAGGTCAAGGTTAATAAAAGCAAGAATGCACACATTGATTATGGAGATTTTAGATCACTAGTGTATCCAATATTTCTAAGAGTATGAAGATCAAGATTACAGGTCATTTAAGTTAATATATACTCTCACAGTTTATGTGAAAAATGTGGCAGAGGGTATTGGTCTTTCATGCAATTAAGGATCATGAATGCTACTTATGCTGGTCCATTTTGGTCAAATCCCACCTGCACCCTAAGTGGTGGTTTATCATGAAAGTTGCCAACAGACATCTCATTTTTAAGGACATGTTTTATTTACTTAAAAGTGCCCCCTCCCCTTATCTGATGTCCTAAGAGGGGTACACTGAGTCCCAGTAATGATTGGTATAATTTCTAGTATCCTCATTCTAATTAATAATTGATATGTATCATGCTTGCTTTACTATAAGCAATTTTTTACCCCTCCCCCCTTTTTGTAGGCTTTGCTCTTTGTAATTTGTTAAGATTAAAAGATTAAGGCTGATGATAAGAACTACATGAATTGACTTCAGAATACATTTGATACTGTGGATATTACTTTCTGGTCATACAGACAAATCATTACCATCATGGCTCAGAATAGGAGGAAAATAGGAGTTTTTATGATTATTGATGCCATAAAAGAAAGACATTTAAAATGCAATACTAATAGAGAAATTACTTTGTAATGTATTGAAACTACAGATTTATAGAAAACATAAGGTGAAATAAACAAATGCCAACTACTAGCGCCCTCTGTGATAGCTGTATGTTTTTATTCATGATCTGTAAGTTAACAGATGAAAGGTGATTTGTAGAAAGAGCTGAGGGATTGATTAACTTTAACTTAATTAGAACTTTGTCCATCTGATCTAACATCTGTGTTCTTCTTCAGTTAATTACAAACTTGTGGACTTTATCTCCTTAATATTTATATATTACAAACTTGTGGACATTACCTCCTTAATATTTATATATTACAAACTTGCAGACATTACCTCCTTAATATTTATATATTACAAACTTGCGGACATTATCTTCTTAATATCTTTATATTAACCAGCATAAACTTATTCTGATTAATTAGGTCAGACAGATATATTTTAAAAATTACAAATGTCAGAAAAGTTCTGCTGTATTGTATCGATTGATTGATTGTTGGTAGATTAATGTCCAGTGGCAAATATTAAATACAAATGTCAGAAAGTTCTAATGTATTGTATCGATTGATTGATTGTTGGTAGATTAATGTCCAGTGGCAAATATTAAATACAAATGACAGAAAAGTTCTGCTGTATTGTATCGATTGATTGATTGTTAGTAGATTAATGTCCAGTGGCAAATATTAAATACAAATGACAGAAAAGTTCTGCTGTATTGTATTGATTGATTGATTGATAGATTGTTGGTAGATTAATGTTCAGTGGCAAATATTAAATACAAATGTCAGAAAAGTTCTGCTGTATTGTATTGATTGATTGATTGATTGTTGGTAGATTAATGTCCAGTGGCAAATATTAAATACAAATGTCAGAAAGTTCTAATGTATTGTATCGATTGATTGATTGTTGGTAGATTAATGTCCAGTGGCAAAAATTAAATACAAATGACAGAAAAGTTCTGCTGTATTGTATCGATTGATTGATTGTTGGTAGATTAATGTCCAGTGGCAAATATTAAATACAAATGTCAGAAAAGTTCTGCTGTATTGTATTGATTGATTGATTGATTGTTGGTAGATTAATGTCCAGTGGCAAATATTAAATACAAATTTCAGAAAAGTTCTGCTGTATTGTATTGATTGATTGATTGATAGATTGTTGGTAGATTAATGTTCAGTGGCAAATATTAAATACAAATGACAGAAAAGATCTGCTGTATTGTATTGATTGATTGATTGTTGGTAGATTAATGTCCAGTGGCAAATATTAAATACAAATGACAGAAAAGTTCTGCTGTATTGTATCGATTGATTGATTGTTGGTAGATTAATGTCCAGTGGCAAATATTAAATACAAATGTCAGAAAAGTTCTGCTGTATTGTATTGATTGATTGATTGATTGTTGGTACATTAATGTCCAGTGGCAAATATTAAATACAAATTTCAGAAAAGTTCTGCTGTATTGTATTGATTGATTGATTGATAGATTGTTGGTAGATTAATGTTCAGTGGCAAATATTAAATACAAATGACAGAAAAGATCTGCTGTATTGTATTGATTGATTGATTGTTGGTAGATTAATGTCCAGTGGCAAATATTAAATACAAATGTCAGAAAAGTTCTGCTGTATTGTATCGATTGATTGATTGTTGGTAGATTAATGTCCAGTGGCAAATATTAAATACAAATGTCAGAAAAGTTCTGCTGTATTGTATTGATTGATTGATTGTTGGTAGATTAATGTCCAGTGGCAAATATTAAATACAAATGTCAGAAAAGTTCTGCTGTATTGTATTGATTGATTGATTGATTGTTGGTAGATTAATGTCCAGTGGCAAATATTAAATACAAATGTCAGAAAAGTTCTGTATTGTATTAATTGATTGATTGATTGTTGGTAGATTAATGTCCAGTGGCAAATATTAAATACAAATGTCAGAAAGTTCTGCTGTATTGTATCGATTGATTGATTGTTGGTAGATTAATGTCCAGTGGCAAATATTAAATACAAATGTCAGAAAAGTTCTGCTGTATTGTATTGATTGATTGTTGGTAGATTAATGTCCGGTGGCAAATATTAAATACAAATGTCAGAAAAGTTCTGCTGTATTGTATCGATTGATTGTTGGTAGATTAATGTCCAGTGGCAAATATTAAATACAAATGTCAGAAAAGTTCTGCTGTATTGTATCGATTGATTGATTGTTGGTAGATTAATGTCCAGTGGCAAATATTTAATACAAATGTCAGAAAAGTTCTGATGTATTGTATTGATTGATTGATTGTTGGTAAATTAATGTCCAGTGGCAAATATTTAATACAAATGTCAGAAAAGTTCTGCTGTATTGAATCGATTGATTGGTATTGTATCGATTGATTGTTGGTAGATTAATGTCCAGTGGCAAATATTAAATACAAATGTCAGAAAAGTTCTGTATTGTATTGATTGATTGATTGATTGTTGGTAGATTAATGTCCAGTGGCAAATATTAAATACAAATGTCAGAAAAGTTCTGCTGTATTGTATCGATTGATTGTTGGTAGATTAATGTCCAGTGGCAAATATTAAATACAAATGTCAGAAAAGTTCTGCTGTATTGTATAGATTGATTGATTGTTGGTAGATTAATGTCCAGTGGCAAATATTAAATACAAATGACAGAAAAGTTCTGATGTATTGTATCGATTGATTGATTGTTGGTAGATTAATGTCCGGTGGCAAATATTAAATACAAATGACAGAAAAGTTCTAATGTATTGTATCGATTGATTGATTGTTGGTAGATTAATGTCCAGTGGCAAATATTAAATACAAATGTCAGAAAAGTTCTGCTGTAAGATGTGGTGTGAGTGCCAATGAGACAACTCTCCATCCAAATAACAATTTATAAAAGTAAACCATTATAGGTCAATGTACGGCCTTCAACACGGAGCCTTGGCTCACACCGAACAACAAGCTATAAAGGGCCCCAAAATTACTAGTGTAAAACCATTCAAACGTGAAAAACAATGGTCAAATGTATATTTAGGAGAATCAGGATTTGAATTAAAAGACTTTATTTGAGCCAATTTGCGCTCAAGATGATTTAGAACACCCAAAATTAAGACCCATGAAATTAAATTAAAAAAACCCCAGTGAGAACAGATAGAAATGTTTTATCTATATATAATGTGTGTGCCACACGAAGATGTATTAAACAGAATCAAACAACTAGGAGTAGAATCAGGAAGTATGTAGCATACATTAAACATAAAATATAAAATATTACAAAACCAAACCAAACACGCATGGCACAATCACTAAAGATGGAAATAAATTAAAAAATAAAAATAAAACCACACTAGGCATCCCCTGTGATCCATTGTTTATAGATTGGGAGAGAATTATGTTCCTGGATTGTGAAGAGACAATTGGTTTTTTCCTCAATTCAAATGTCATGTTTTTGCCTTAGGTTAAACAATTACCATCTAAATCATGACTGAAATAAATGTAAAACTTTCGCCTACAAATTTTGTCATATCTTACACAGAGATAATAGATCTAAAGTCAGGAAAAAATTACTTTACTCTTCTATTTGCTGACAATAGTTTAGTTAGAAATCAATACCATTAATTATTCATAAATAAAAATTGGAAGTTAAATAAAACACAGCCAGCAAACTAACAATATAATGTATTTCCAACTAATCTGTCACATTACATGTTTGAAATTATAGAGATAACGGTATTTTCCTTTTTATGCTATAAATTTTTGCTTAGCCTTTTTTGTAGTTGGATTGTTGTTTCCTTGACCATAAACCTACATTTACTTTAAATCTAGACTTCATGTGGGTTTGTTGTGTTGTTGTTTCCTTGACCAATGATAAACCTACATTTACTTTAAATCTAGACTTCATGTGGGTTTGTTGTGTTGTTGTGTTGATGTGTTGCTGTCTAATGTGAATACCCCACATCTTCTTTAATTAATACAAAATTTATTGCTATTATCAACCTCAGTAATTTTTATGACCTATGTGCCCTAGGACCCCAAATCTTCTTATACTGTTAACTAAGAAATCACTGCAAGTTTTTTTTTATAAATGTGAACAATCCTACTGGGTGAGGATAGCAATAATAAGAACTGATATTTTGATAGTGAATACATAAATCTGTTTATATCAGCTTTTCTGAAATTGCAATAATCAATCTTGTATTTTTATCTAATCTCCAAAAATTGCAATAATAAATGCACTAAATAATGTCTGAATTTACAGCCTTCATATCCCATTTATTGCTGTTCTCAACTTTAGTAATTGTTGCGGCCAATGAATGCTCAGACCTGATAAAGGACATGCATGACGACCATCTACAGAAGACAACAAATACATCAGATAATATGATATCAGATAATATCTTGGCCAATTGATTCAGCATCTACAAACTAACAAATTACCGAAACAAGAAATTGACCATAATCTGAGGATTACTAAAACATCATGTTTGGACGAGAAGTACCGAGAAGTAATGCCATATTTACATAACTGGTGACAAATATCTATCATAGGATGAGTCTCTCAAGCTCTAAATAACAGTTATAATTGTTATATGTATAATAACTACAAAGTTCCTTTACATAATACGTAACAGAAATAAATGGTTAAGTATTTATTTCTCATTAAAATGTTTTTCTGATTTTGTCAGTACAAATAAATAAAAATAATTACAAAGCCTTCAACAACAGCTTCAACTCTTATGTTATTGTCCATTGATCTGTAAATTTCATGTTTGTTTATAAATTTGTTTGTATTTCACAAAATGTCAAACCCATTATTTTGTTTTCTCAAAAGTATTGTATTTTTTGCCTTATTTAGTTTGAATAAAGAAAGCAAATATTGGAATTTGGAAAGCCCTTGTGTGGGACATGATAAAGTTCTCCTTTCCAGTGAGTCTGGTCATAAAATAAAAGCTCCAGCTAATTCAGTCCAGTAAGGTAATTATGTGGTCAAATAATAAAAGCCTTAGACATGTCAACATCTATTTTATTCAAGTAACCCTAGAGTTAGGCAAACTTATAAAATCCTTTGATTTTTTAGGTTGACCATAATTCATAACTATCAATTTAGTTTTTTTTTTGGTGTATTACCTATAAAATTACATAATTTTAAGTTTTTTAAAAATATTGCATTTTTGTTAAAAATATAAACATAAACTTAATTTGTTTGTCCCTCTAAGTACACATTTGTATCTTATAATGTAATAAACTTGTTAAACATCCTAATGTGTTTTTCTGATTAAAGTTTCTATGGCATGCATAGAAACTATAAAGTTATAGATGATAAAAATTTAAATCATAAAACTTCAAAGTTTAACACGGAAATTGGTTACTCCTATTTAGTCCTTACTTTTTAATTAGCACTCTGACAAGGAATATTTCATTTTACTGTTTTTTTTGTTATTATATAATGTTTTCTAGTATAATATTGTTATGTATTGACAAATATGCATGTTTATATAAAGAAGATGTGGTATGAGTGCCAATGAGACAACTCTGCATCCTACTCACAATGTATAAAAACTCAATAGTAATAGGCCAAAGTACTGCCTTCAACACGTAAACTTGGCTGTTAATGAAGAGAAAACTATAAAGGGCCCATAACAATTTGAACAGAAAAAGCAATGGTCTAATCTATATAAACTAGAGGCTCTCAAGAGCCTGTATCGCTCACCTGACTCTACTTGGGTTTTTGAAATCATATAAAAACAGATAAAATTTGGCTACAAAGTAAAAACACCTGGCCAGCACCTCATAAAGAAAGGAACATTCATGCTATGTTTGATTTCATTCAATTCTGTGGTTCTCTACAAGAAGACTTTTGTATGCATTTCCCATAGGGTCCTATGTTAAACTAAGCCCCCTGCTGGCAGCCATCTTGGATGATGGATCGGAGACAAAGAAACAACACTTGGTCAGCATCTCATAAGGAAGATTCATGCTATATTTGGTTTCATTCCATTCAGTGGTTCTCTAAAAGATGTCATTTGTATGCATTTCCCATAGGGTCCTATGTTAAACTAAGTCCCCCCTCTGGCGGCCATCTTGAATGATGGATCAGCTACAAAGTAACAACACTTGGTCAGCACCTCATAAGGAACATTTATGCCATGTTTGGTTTCATTCCATTCAGTGGTTCTCTAAAAGATGTCATTTGTATGCATTTCCCATAGGGTCCTATGTTAAACTAAGTCCCCCCTCTGGCGGCCATCTTGAATGATGGATCAGCTACAAAGTAACAACACTTGGTCAGCACCTCATAAGGAACATTTATGCCATGTTTGGTTTCATTCCATTCAGTGGTTCTCTAAAAGAAGTCATTTGTATGAATTTCCCATGGGTGCTATGTTAAACTAAGTCCCCAACTGAGGGCCATCTTGGATGATGGATCGGCTACAAAGTAACAACACTTGGTCAGCACCTCATGAGGAACATTCATGTCATGTTTGGTTTCATTCCATTCAGTGGTTCTCTAGAAGAAGTCATTTGCATGCATTTCCCATAGGGTCCTATGTTAAACTAAGTACCCCGCTGGCAGCCATCTTGGATGATGGATCAGCTACAAAGTAACAACACTTGGTCAGCACCTCATAAGGAACCTTCATGCCATGTTTGGTTTCATTCTATTAAGTGGTTCTCTAGAAGAAGTCATTTGCATGCATTTCCCATAGGGTCCTATGTTAAACTATGTCCCCCCGCTGGTGGCCATCTTGGATGATGGATCGGCTACAAAGTAACAACACTTGGTCAGCACCTCATAAGGAACCTTCATGCCATATTTGGTTTCATTCCATTCAGTGGTTCTCTAGAAGAAGTCATTTGTATGTATTTCCCATAGGGTCCTATGTTAAACTAAGTCCCCCGCTGGCGGCCATCTTGGATGATGGATCTGCTACAAAGTAACAACTCTTGGTCAGCACTTCAAAAGGAACCTTCGTGCCATGTTTGGTTTCATTCTATTCAGTGGTTCTCTAGAAGAAGTCATTTGTATGCATTTTCCATAGGGTCCTATGTTAAACTAAGTACCCCGCTAGCGGCCATCTTGGATGATGGATTGGCTACAAAGTAACAACACTTGGTCAGCACCTCATAAGGAACATTCATGTCATGTTTGGTTTCAATCCATTCAGTGGTTCTCTAAAAGAAGTCATTTGTATGCATTTCCCATAGGGTCCTATGTTAAACTAAGTCGCCCGCTGGCGTCTTGGATGATGGATCGGCTACAAAGTAAGTCATGTCATGTTTGGTTTCATTCCATTCAGTGGTTCTCTAGAAGAAGTCATTTGTATGCATTTCCCATAGGGTCCTATGTTAAACTAAGTCCCCTGCTGGTGGCCATCTTGGATTATGGATCGGCTACAAAGAAACAACACTTGGTCAGCACCTCATAAGGAACATTCATGCCATGTTTGGTGTCATTCCATTCAGTGGTTCTCTAGAAGAAGTTCAAAATGTAAAAAGTTAACGACGACGACGGATGACGGACAACAGACGCCAAGTGATGAGAAAAGCTCACTTGGCCCTTTGGGCCAGGTGAGCTAAAAAAAGGAAATTTTTGTTTTGTAGATTTGCCTTTTTGTGTAAAAGGTCTTTTTATTTAAAAGCAAATTCAACTAAGGATATTTGAGTGAACTCTGCATTCATTCGTCTAGCCCATTAAACACTTGTGCTATTATAAACTTCCTTATTTCAAGGAAAAACTTTTTTTACAGATATATCACTAAATTCTCTATCAAGAGGGTTTAATATGTAAAAGCCAACCCTTACATCAGATGTTGAGGTACTTTCCAACGTTTCCAAGTAATCAAACAGGTTTTCTTTCTCTCCCCAAGTTGAAAGTTTATTTTTTTGGCAACAAAAATAAGAACAATCATAACATCAGATTCTTTGGAATTTATTAAATATTACAACATAAAAAAAACTGATGCACTATCAAATATCAAAGAACTTACTCTATCTGCAGTTTTACTTATCTAAAATTGTAGAACGTATTTGTGTGAGGTTTCATCAATTGTCTCAACATAACCCATGAACAGTGGAGGGTGACAAGCTCTAGACATGACCATTATTCCACTTATGACATAAAGTGTGGATATAAAAGTATATATATATATATATATAGACAAATCAATTAATAAAAAAGAAGATGTGGTATGATTGTCAACTCTCCAGCAAAGAACAAATAATAAATAGGTTAACAAGTGTATCATGTCCTCTGGATAATTTTATCAAGTGCTCCAATCCTTTTCATTTTGTATATATAAAACCTGCCAGGGAGATTGTAAAGATACATCATGACTGACAACAAGCTAGAGATAAAATAGACATCACACGTCATCTAACTCATGACAGCTTTTAACAAAGCCAAGCTAAGAATAGGGTTACACATAACTTGTACATACACTCTGGTGCATTCAAATCAAAGCCATTAAATTATTGGTTTTCTTCAGTCCAAGGATAACATTATTCATCTTAGATAAACAAAAATCAAAATCTGAAAAGTCGTCCCTACCTCCCAAAATCAAGTTGCTCCCTATTAAAATGCAGTCATCACAAAGTTTGATACTATTTAAATGATGGCAATTTGCTTGTTTATAAATTTAACAATATAATCAAAAATTAAAAATCTACATTAAAGGGCAATAACTCAAATATAAAGTCCATTCAGAGTTGCCTTGATATTTGGTGCTGACAGTTACTTTTTTTCTGACAACTATACATATAGTTTGAATCACAAATGGCAAAAATACTCAAATTTGTCTATCAAAAGTCATTATTTAAGGGCAATCACTCTTGTAAGAAGTCAACTTTTCCCATAAGTTACTTTTGACATGTATCAACTAATTATTTCCGACATATATAATTTTAACCCATAATTACCTTTGACATATATTGACTAATGAATGTGATATATCCTGGTTCTGTGTGATGTATGACGTTAGCTCCGCAGCCTCTCTTTGAAGTAAAGCTCGTTTTTCTACCAAAGCCATATCTGTAGATTTGTCAATGATTAATTGGTTTTGACATAGGCAAGTACAGTCCTGAAAAAATAGGTTTTACAGTCAGATTAAAAAAATAACATTTCTGTAAAAAGCACCAAAATATTTATAAATTTCAATGAGTTCCAAAAAGATATTGAAGCAATATATCATTCAAATATGCTTGTTTAAACACTTGTTTGAATTGTTTTACACTAGTAATTTTGGGGCCCTATAATTAAAATTGAGAATGGAAATGGGGAATATGTCAAAGAGACAACAACCCGACCATAGAACAGACAACAGCAGAAGGTCACCAACAGGTCTTCAATGCAGCGAGAAATTCCCGCACCCAGACTTTACTTTTTACATCAGAGGCCCCTGAGGGGCCTCGGGTGTATTGCCATCGCCTACTTTTCAATTCGCGCAAAGATCAAAGAGATGCATATATAATTAGTTTTGGAATAATAACCGACTTTATAGACCCGCGGACCTATATAGTGCAGAATAAAATTCCGTATCACTTCTTTTAAACTCATGTTTTCAATGGATACTCAGTTTTTTTAATTTTTCTTAATGCAAAATTTATAATATGAAAATGTTTTGTCGTTAGAAATATTTGTATTTTAATCAAACGATCTTCAATATCAAAAAATTGTTGTTGCGGATGAATACCACGAGTGCGCAAGAGGGCAAGAGCGAGTGTGTAAAAAATCGAGAGGAAATCAATTCACACATTTTATATATGATTTATACACAGAAAGGTAATTATATTTCAATTATTTGATTTGGAGTAACCTTTTTAAACCGTTTGTAGCATATATTTGTCTATAATATTAACGTAGCAAAACCAGGAAAATTTAATCTGTCATAATATTAAAATAAATTATCAGGTCACGTCCCCCGCAGCCATTTTGAAAATACCAGCAGATTGGGTAGGAGTAACAAGAACCTGCAAGGCCTTTAAAGATAAGGTTACTATTTGTGTATTTTTTATAACAACAATTTGTTTTTATAAAGATCTCAACAATTTTTTGAGTTAAATTTCTTTTCTTCGTAAATAACAAGTAGATTGATCACTTGGACACACACACGGAACTATTTTCTGTTTTTTAAGATACTGTTTCGGATTTCGCTCCTTCTCCGACTTAGTTTGTTGCATTAGTATATGTGAATATGTCCCCTTGACTGGAAAATACGCGGAATTTGTAATGACTTTGACTATGTCTATGTAAGTAATTCTAATATATAATTATTGGTTGAATTTATTGTTTATATAATATTCAGAGAAGACTTTTTCTTCTTCCTATAGAGTTGGGACTCTTTTTGAGTGTATAAAGACTCTTGCTCGTAAAATCAAGAGTCTTACTTTACACTGAAATGTCAGAATTTGGGTTAATCACATTTACTGAATTACTATAGATATATTGGGAGAAACCTTACAGTTTTGGAGATATAAATATAGATTAACTGTCCTGTTTTTTAAGTCTTCCTTAGCTTGCAGTATTGTATTATTTTGACCATATATGACATGTATCGCCAAAATTATATGATAATTTGATGACATACTTGTGCTTATCATTCTCTACAGCAATTTAATTTAAATGTGTAACCATATCCATGTCAAATTTTAGTAACTTATATTAGACATTTGTTCACACATACATGCATATGTGCATATGAGAACTTGAATTGAGCAAATATGATTAGTTATATCTATGAGAAATACAATCAGTTAACTTTATCTATGAGCACCCATGAGATTTTAAATTGAGCAAATATGATCAGTTATATGTTGAGTAAAATTTGAGCTAGATCTACTCAATTGAGTTAGATATATATCAATATTGAGACTAATATACATTTAAATGGTTATTTGAGCACACATGAGCCTATTTATACTATTGAGAGCAATATTGGGATACTGCATAAGCAAACTAAGCAAATCTTTATTGAGACAAACCTATGAGCGCTATATTTTTAAATTTGTTCTTGACAATTTTTTGTTTATTTTTAAAAAAAAATATAGGGACAACAGAGTTGGTGTATGTGGGTTCGATTCCCACCCTAGGCATTCATTTATATTGGCTGGTGCAAAGCGGGCAGTTTAGCTTAGTGGCCCCACACTGACTCTGTTGTTCATATGTTACTTAAAAAAATTAGGCGGCATCGTTCAGGTCTTGCCATCTTTATTTTTCTATTCGAAAATCAGACACAACAAAACCATTGAATAATTGTGAAAATTATACCACAGATAACTATGGTAAAACTTTAATTGTTTTTGGCATAATTAAACTTGGCTGCCATCCAAGATCTAAAACGTTTTTATATTGATGAATTATATATATCAGATTTGGATTCTTTTGGTTACAAAACATTTTGGATGGTACATGTAGGTAGCGGCCAAATCTTTATTCCTAAAGGCTTAAAGCTTTCAGGTCTGAAAATTGCCCAAAATCATCACATTTTGACAAATTTGGAACATATAATGTACTTTTATGAAAAGAACTGATTTATTGAGTGTTAAGACTTTTGAAATAGACCCAAATTACGAACCAAATTGAGAACTTTTTGGAGTTTTATAGTTTAGGCTATTTTGGGCAATAAGTGAAACTTGTCCTTTGAATCAGTGGTTTCACAATAACCATTATATACTAAGTATCTGTTAAAAGATAGCTCTTTCACAGTACATTGTTAAACTTAAAGATAATTATATACCGACAATGACCAATATTAATGATGGAATGAGATTATACATGTATATATACTGTTTTATATTGTTACATGTACATACATAAATGAAAATTAAAACCAAACTGTTGTCATTATTCATAAAAAAAGAAAAGGGAGGTATGATTGGTATAAATCAGACACCAGCTCTAGACAAAATGATGAAAAAGAAATAAAGCTTATAACCATACAACATTTTTACAATCAGAAAAAAACTATACATAAATCAGTTAGAAATAGCCATGAAATGTCAAATGTTAAACAATATATACAAGAAAACTAATGGCCACATCAATGTACAATCAGGAAATCAAGATATACACCAAAAAATTACAAGGCCTGTTTTACAGGTTTCTTACAAAGGACCGACACATTCATATGGTAGTTGTGTTCTATATGTATAGTGCAAAATGTTCTCATTGCTAAACCAGTGGTATCCAAAGTATTAAATCCAGAACAAAGTAAAAAAAACCTAACAGTTGAAAAACTATCCAAATGTTGTGATATTCAATTAACAAAAATACCATCATTAGCAAATGGCTATCTACATATAATACATTGCAATATTTACAATGAACCATTTAATAATTAAAAACCAATTGTTCAAAGAACAATTGAAGGTCTTTCCACAAGTGAAGATCTATTTTATTATCAAAATATTAAAAATCAATCTAAAATGTCAGTTCCTATGGCTTTATAATATATAAATATGAATTTAAAGCAAAGGTCAAAATCTAGAACGTGCAAATTACCTATGACCTTGACCTCAATTTCAAGGTCATAAACCAAGGATCTCAAATCAAAAGACCCTAGGTCTTTATTATGTATGGTTAATGAGTTATATGACTTTACGCATAATTCTAAATATAAGATGGGCAAAAACTCCTATTTATTGTTTACGCACCCTTTCAACAAAAATTCATAAGTAACGGCATGTCGCAACTAACAATTTGGTGAAAATAAGATGTAGATATGTTATAAGGTTTTGAAAATAAGTAAAAATAAGCCAAAATAAAAAATTTAGAATATGACCTTGACCCTTGACCTTGACCTAATTTTCATTTTTTTTGGACCAAGGATCTCAAATTAAAAGACCCTAGGTCTCTATCACTTATGGTTTACCAGTTAGAAATGCAAATCACTTATATCAAATACATAAGGGGGAATAACTCTCATATGGAGTATCAGGATAGCTTCGGTTAAAACTAAACTCCGAATCCTGAAGATGTAACGAGCAATTTGGTAAAATAAATTTGTCGTAATCTTTTACGGTTGCGAAGGAGTAGTGGCCACAAGAAAAACAGTGTTTGGGGAGATAACTCTTACTGTGCGGTTGTCAGTTTTAAAGGGTATAAACTATACGATATCATATTCCAAATATCTAAGCGACATCTTTTGAAACAACAAAATTACGCAAGAAAAAAAATTAGGCGGAAGAAAAAAAAAATAATAATCAGAACAAAATCAATAGGTCTTTCCAAGGAAAGGTGGAAAGACCTAATTAGAAAACAGAACCTACAATGTACATGTATAGCTGCTAATTTAAAAAAAAAATATAATGGATAAATGATTGACTGTGTTACAATAAAACCAAGATACAAATGTAACTCAGTGAAGCTATTTATGAACATTTAAAGAGTTTGTGTTGACTGCAACAAAAATCTAGAATAAGGGATAGTAATCTTGCTGTGTTAACATCCATTTAATTAGCAATTGATCCAAAAGCTTAATGTTTCAGAAAAAAGACCTGGATACTACATGTACAAACATTGTTAATTAATGCCATTTGTAGAGCAGGATCTGCTTACCCATCCGGAGCACTGAGATCACCTGTTTTGGTGGGGTTCGTGTTGCTCAGTCTTTAGTTTTCTATGTTGTTTCTAGTGTACTTTTATTTGTATGCATGTCTTTTTCAGTTTTAGTCATGGAATTGTAAGTTTATTTTCCATTTATGAGTTTGCTGTTCATCTGGTATCTTTAGCCCCAAAGTTTCCCCTGGGTCAATTATTTTTTTCCCACCTCTTTCGCCAAAACAATATATTTTTCCCCACTTTATTTTTTAATTAGCCACAATATTACAATTTATCTGTTTTGATATGATTGTCTTGAACCTCTTTTTCATAGTTCAGTGAGTGACTATATAGCTACTTGAAGAATTGTTTGCTATGTTGATTCTCTATTATAAGTTATACGCTAACGATTTTTGTAT
Source organism: Mytilus galloprovincialis (assembly GCF_965363235.1). NCBI lineage: Eukaryota > Metazoa > Mollusca > Bivalvia > Mytilida > Mytilidae > Mytilus > Mytilus galloprovincialis. The sequence goes on from NC_134844.1 coordinate 2,229,048, forward strand.
GTGTGCAACTATATGGTCATAATGCCAATCTAACAGTTCTCATTTGACCAAGTAATCATTGATAATTCACAAAGTTAAGTTTCCTAGTTCAAGTCAGTATCTCAGATATGATAGCATATTATATTTAATATTTGCACTATATTGTATGGTGAACATATCTGTCTGGTAGGTATAATATAAACACCTGTCATTTATCAATAATTCAACACAACTTGAGGTCCTCTGATGTTCAGTACTTCAGTACTTTGATTATACATTGTGATTTGGATGGAAATTTGTCTCATTGGCACTTATTCAATATCTTCTTATTTATATTATTAGCACTGAAGGATAAAGATTACTTTCATTTTGCAATATGACGACTAGTTAAACATTGTAACGTGTCATTAACAATGGAACATACTCAAGCTACATTTATTGTAACGTATCATTAACAATGGAACATACTCAAGCTTCATTTATTGTAACGTATCATTAACAATGGAACATACTCAAGCTACATTTATTGTAACGTATCATTAACAATGGAACATACTCAAGCTTCATTTATTGTAACGTATCATTAACAATGGAACATACTCAAGCTACATTTATTGTAACGTATCATTAACAATGGAACATACTCAAGCAACATTTATTGTAACGTATCATTAACAATGGAACATACTCAAGCAACATTTATTGTAACGTATCATTAACAATGGAACATACTCAAGCAACATTTATTGTAACGTATCATTAACAATGGAACATACTCAAGCAACATTTATTGTAACGTATCATTAACAATAGAACATACTCAAGCAACATTTATTGTAACGTATCATTAACAATGGAACATACTCAAGCAACATTTATTGTAACGTATCATTAACAATGGAACATACTCAAGCTTCATTTATTGTAACGTATCATTAACAATGGAACATACTCAAGCAACATTTATTGTAACGTATCATTAACAATGGAACATACTCAAGCAACATTTATTGTAACATATCATTAACAATGGAACATACTCAAGCTACATTTATTGTAACGTATCATTAACAATAGAACATACTCAAGCAACATTTATTGTAACGTATCATTAACAATAGAACATACTCAAGCAACATTTATTGTAACGTATCATTAACAATAGAACATACTCAAGCTACATTTATTGTAACGTATCATTAACAATAGAACATACTCAAGCAACATTTATTGTAACGTATCATTAACAATAGAACATACTCAAGCAACATTTATTGTAACGTATCATTAACAATAGAACATACTCAAGCTACATTTATTGTAACGTATAATTAACAATGGAACATACTCAAGCTACATTTTTAATTTCAGTTATCTTTCTTTTCCCAAAATTATTGAACTATATTTTTAGCCAGATAGATTCATCCACCATGAGAAACTTATGTTATTTTCATTTAAATAGTTTTCTTGACAAGTATAGTTATACACATACACATATTAACTTGAGAAATCTAGGTATATTTCATTCATAAAGTGCTTGCCATAGATTTGAAAATGTACACATCATTGCACTATATTGTTGTGCTCTCAAAAGTAGAGATGAGGCTTGGAGAATATATCTATCAACTATCAAGCCAGTAGCATAAAGGTTTTGATTGCATAAAATGGTCATCCCTACCCAAAATTTGGCCATTTAATAATAAAAACTACAAAATAAGGACAAAAATAATGACTACTAAGGTGGCCAAAAAATAATGACTACAAAATGTGGCCAAAAAATAATGACTACTCAGGTGGCCAAAAAGTAATGACTACAAAATGTTGTTCTGCAAGAACTAGAGCTAGAGCTAGATTGGCTCAAAAATCAGAGATGCCACTTCTTGTTGTTTTATAATCCTTTCAAGCCATAGACCACACAGTGAAATTATCTAGGGTAAATTTTTGTATATCACATCAATTTTATACTATTAGAAATAATCGAAAGTCAAAATATTATTTGATGTACCTAATTAGAATTTTTCCATTAGGTACAGTAAACTGTGATATATCAGTCAACAAGACCTACCTATATAAACATTTTAACTTTCTACACCTGGAGGAGAGAATTTTATCTTCACATTAATTAAAGATTCAATTAACCTTAATAAACAGATATGGCTTAGTACCAGAAACATTGTAAATAATCAAAGTGGGCCACTAAGTACAATGTTCTATCAGAAAAATAGCAGAGAGGCTCCTATCTTTTTAAAACACAAAACCTGTGAAAATAAATCTGTTAATTTTGTTGAAGTTTAATCAATCATGTATCAATCATTGCCCCAACAATATAATTAATTTCAAGAATATGAAATGAATTTAAAAAGGAATTTAAATGTCAACTAAAATATGGAAATAAGAAAAAACCTGAACTTGAACCTCCAATTTCATACTGTTAAATTTGAGAAAATATCTGATGTAAAATTATTTATTTTTGATGAGATCAGCTGGAGCCTACTGAAGATTATAGATACAGCCCCTTTAATGTTGACTAAGTCAATTGTATGTTTATCTTATGACGTTTGATTGACATTAACTACCTATCAATTCATTATTTGGAAATAAAAATAGAAAACATAACTCATCAAACTAAAGATGATTCAAACTTTATGGCTTTTTATGATGGAATAATATTTGTTTTTTAATTCTTATTCTGAATTTCTCGTCTGACAAACATATGCCATTTTATATTTGTCAATTATGTTTGCTTATTAGCAAATCTTCATCGGTGTACATTTGACGGTTTTTTTTCTAGTTCTTTTAAGAAAAACTCAGGTCACAGAAAATTTTCTTGACAAGAAAGTTGGGTTAAAAAATCTGCCAAATTATTTGAAAGATTTGCAATTTTATCACAAAAAAAATGATATCCGTGTCATTTTTCAACCTTCCTGGGACTTTTTTCATTCATAAGCTGATTCACAGTGCACCTTTTATTGGTGCATTTAAGACATGTATATCTAGCGGAGTAATTGAGTATTAAGATGAAATGTGTTTGAACAAAATCACGGAAAGAGGAAAAATGCCCCAGCTATTTCACACGGTCCAAAAGGTTTTTTTATGGTTTTTCACTCTCAGAATTGGGTGGGTAAATTTAAAGCATGTGGCTCCCTTGCAAATAGGAAATCAACATAGTTTCAAACAAGAATGTGTCCCAAGTACACGGATGCCTCATCCGCACTATCATTTTCTATTGTTCAGTGGACCTTGAAAATAGGATAAAATTTCTAATTTGGCAGTAAAATTAGAAAGATCATATCATAGGGAATATGCTTACTAAGTTTCAAGTTGATTGGATTTCAACTTCATCAAGAACTACCTCAACAAAAAACTTTAACCTGAAGTGGGACAGACAGACGAACGGATGGACAGACATACAGACAAACAAACGGATGGACAGACACTCAGACCAGAAAACATAATGCACATAAATGGGGCATAAAAATGGTTTTCTTGTAGATCTTAAATTGATGAAATATTAACTAGTTATAATTTCTACTTATTTAATAAAGATTTCAATGTAATTGGCAAAATGATGCTATAACAAATGAGAAATAAAATTTGTAATGGTTCCGCAGAACCAAGTGTCTCAATAAAAATATTCCTCTTCATACTATCTTTTGATTGTAAGAAGCTTTTGTCCAAGTCTGGTAAAAATCCAGGATAGTTTATGAATCTAATAAATGTTTTAAAAACTTTTAACTGCAGACTTTAACTGGAAAAAAAAACTGGAAAAAAAACTAAAAAAAACTGCAGACTGTATGTAATGTTTAAAACTGGAAGTCCATTTATATGTAAAGTACAGATAAACAGGTACAAAATTTCCTTCTAGATATTAGCTTTTAATCATTAACAAGCTTCTGTCCAAGTTTGGTACAAATCCAGGATAGTATGAGAAAGTGATTAAAATTTTGAAATCTTTAACCTCAGAGTGAATGTATTGTTTCCTGGAAAAAAACTAAGTCCATTTATAAGTAAAATACAGAAAAAATGGATTTTTTTTTTAACAAAATTTACTTCTGAATACTATCTTATGATAATGCTTCTGTCCAAGTTTGGTACAAATCCAGGATAGTTTAAAAAAGTTATTAAAATTTTAAAAACTGTAACCACAGAGTGAATGTAATGTTTCTTGACCGAAAAACTAAGTCCATTTATAAATAAAATACGGAATAAATGGAATTTTGTTTTTACAAAATTTACTTCTGAATACTATCTTACCATCAAAAACAAGCTTCTGTCCAAGTTTGGTACAATTCCAATAGACGGAATGTAGGATTGCTATGTCTCAATTTTTTGACGTAAGTTGAAGGCTCGACAAAAATGATGAAATAAGGGCAATAAATCCTTTAAGAAGTTGACAATTTCCAAGTTATGGCTGTGGGGGAAAAATATTGGAATTACACTTACTTCATTCTCACTGCTATCTACTGGATGAAACTTATGATGCTTGAGTTCAAACTTGGCACATTCAGGGTTTAGAGCGTTTACAAAGTAAGAAATATCAAGCTGAGGGTTCACTTGACGACAGATCTGTAACAAGTCTTCAAATCTTCGATGCTGTTCGTTAGCCTGAAATATTTAATAGATTAATTAACTTAAAAGAAAATTTCAAAAAACTTGAACCACACAATTTATTGGAAAACAATCATTGGATATATAGCAGTTAGACAAATATTAGTTTTGATCATTGAGAAGCTTAATATCTCCTTAAAAATAGAATGTGATTAAAACTTTCAGCTGATTTTACAGAGTTATCTCCCTGAAAAGTTATATACCACCTTAAGATGCCAATATTAACACAAACACTCAGGTATACCTTTGTCAGAAGTAACAATGCATGACTTTCTATAGCTACATTAATTGTGTTGCTAGTGTCTATGTAGATTTCTTCTAATTCCTGGAATAAAAGAAAGAAATCTTAAATCATTTTATTACTATTTCCAATTTAAACTCCATGTTGGTCACAAAACAGTTATAATACTAAACTGATAGTGATCTTCAACTAACTGTTCTTGACAGTTTTTTTGGTGAAAATAGCTATGAAAAGTATCATTAGGGTAGCTTAATGCATAAAGGCATCATGCATAAATATTAAACAGTGAAGAAGGGGAGATAATTCATATTTATAAATGAACAAAGCTGCTTGTTATTAAGATTACCATAATTGTTTGATATCTAAGCAACTAAAACTTCACTTCTCCAGTAAATTCAGAAATTATTGTGATGTGTTAATTAATGGGACAGTATTAAGTTTCGCAGTAAAAATAGAACCTTGCATTCATTATTAAATTAAACGGGACAGTAAAAATAGAACCTTGCATTCATTATTAAATTTCAAAAGTGATTTTCCTTCACTACAGTTATATGTTCTCACATTAATTAGATCTCTCATATTTAACAGTATTCGGTAATTGCATGAACTAATCATTAAATGAAAGTAATCATTGAAACGTACTGAAAGATAACATTGGATTTGTTTATGGTTCATTCAGTGTAAAAATGGTTTTAACCCTGTATGCCAACATTTTCCATGTGAAATTATATTTTTTTTTGGTTTAAACATTGAATGACAAAATTTTTTCCTATGTGACGTATAAATTTTCTGAGGTCAGACACACAAAGCAATGAATGTTTTTTAACTTTGATAGATGCTTGTGTGCTTTTTTAGTAAAATTGTTTGTTTTAAAACTGTAACACAGTGATCACTGTTGTACCCATGTTTTGACTATTTTGTTTATTGTGTCTGTTTTGTTCACGCATTGTTGTAAATGTAACAGAATGAATTTGATGAGACTGTTGTAAAAGTGAGAGGTTTAGCGCTATAAAACCAGGTTTAATCCACCATTCGAAAATGCCTGTACCAAGTCAGGAATATGACAGTTGTTATCAATTTGTTTGATGTTTTTTATCATTTGATTTTGCCATGTGATTAGGGATTTTCCGACTGAATTTTCTTCGGAGTTCAGTATTTTTGTGATTTTACTTTTAAGAACAGGACTTTTCCCTGGAAACTGCTAGACCATCAAACATAACCCTAGTATTCTGCCTCTTTAATGTGGCCTAGCTTGAGTTTTTTTATTTCTCTAATTTTTTGTTTGTTATTCTTTTACTCGTGGGTTTTGATAGTGTTAAAGAACTTTTAATGAACAAGCTGAAAAACCGTGTACCCCCACTTTTATTTATATACATCAGAGACCTTAAGACTGGCTATCTGCAATTGGTCTATACTTCTATTGGAAGCCCATAGCTTTTTCTCTCTCTCTCTCACTTTATATATATATATATAGAGCAATACCACTAAATCCTGTGGAATGGCTATCTGCAATTGGTCTATACTTCTTGGAAGCCCATAGCTTTCTCTCTCTCTCTCCATTTTAAATATACATCTAAATACCTCTAAATCTTGTGGAATGGCTATCTGAAATGGGTCTATACTTCTTGGAAGTCCAAAGCTTTCTCTCTCTCTCTCTCTCTCTCTCTCTCTCTCTCTCATTTTAAATATACATCTAAATACCTCTAAATCTTGTGGAATGGCTATCTGAAATGGGTCTATACTTCTTGGAAGCCCATAGCCTTTTCTCTCTCTCATTTTATATATATATATCTAAATACCTCTAAAACCTGTGGAATGGCTATCTGAAATAAATCTATACCTCTTGGAAGCCCATAGCTTTCTCTCTCTCTCTCTCTCTCTCTCTCTCTTTATATATGTATATAAATACCTCTAAAACCTGTGGAATGGCTATCTGAAATTGGTCTATACTTCTTGGAAGCCCATAGCTTTCTCTCTCTCTCTCTCTCTCTCTTTATATATGTATATAAATACCTCTAAAACCTGTGGAATGGCTATTTGCAATTGGTCTATACTTCTTGATAGCCCATAGCTTTCTCTCTCTCTCTCTCTCTCTCTCTCTCTCTCTCTTTATATATGTATATAAATACCTCTAAAACCTGTGGAATGGCTATCTGAAATTGATCTATACTCCTATTGGAAGCCCGTAGCTGGAAAATGTATTCGTTGTGTGCATTGTACAGCATGGATTTGTTTATATGACAATCTTCATATTGATTATAAGCAACTATATAGTCTTTCTCTGCCTAAAAATGAATATATTTGTTAGAAATAAGGATTTGGTTGTATAACATAATCATACATCTATTGGTTTTTATATAATCTAAAATATTATGAAATATAAAGCTAAAATCAGCATTGAAAATAAATGCATATTTCTTGTCTGTCACACAGTATAAATGTACAGTTGTAGTCGATTTACAGATGAAAGGACTTAAAAATAGATAAGACTGTAAAAACATTATATTGTAATTCTCAAAATATCAGATTAGGAAATATATACAAAGGGAAATAACTCAATCAGATTTATGAATTTATTTTAACATACAAAAAAGTTCTACATTTTTTGCAGTTAGTTTTTGGTAGAAAATCTGTGTCAATATTTGTGCTATACTTCTAGCAATGTTTTTTTAAGTTCACAGGTTTTGTTTCATTCTCTTTACATTCTTAAATTTACTTCAAATAAGCTGATAAAGTAAAAATAAGTGTAATGCTTTATTTCAGAATTTCAATGAGGTCTTTAAATTAAATTCATTGGATGTTGGATGTGTATTGATTGATATTTTAGTCTAAGATGCATGATTCTTTCATTAGATGTAATTTATCTTGAATTAGCTGTCAGTAACTACAAAGACTCTCAGATCAGTACCTTGTGTCTTTATTGTTGTTAATGATGTATAAATAGTACCGTCATGTTCCATTGAGGTACTGCAATTTAGACCCTCAGTTTCAATAAAGTTCTGTCATAAAGACACTCAATTAAATCTTACATTATCAATCTGGTTTTCCACTTTCTGCAACATTTCTTCAAACTTGTCTCTGAAATTGTTCAGTTTATGAGCCTGACTCTGTTTGTGTATGGCCACTTCTTCCAAAGGTTTATACACATTATTTATAAGTAGACTTGCAGCATCCAGGTGTGCCTACAGAAAGAGAGGTTAAAAGTTAGGTCTTTCTTCACATTGAGGCTTGTAGCATACAGGTGTGCCTATATAAAGAGAGGTTAAAAGTTAGGTCTTTCTTCACATTGAGGCTTGCAGCATCCATATGTGCCTATAGAAAGAGAGGTTAAAAGTTCGGTCTTTCTTCACATTGAGGCTTGTAGCATCCAGGTGTGCCTATAGAAAGAGAGATTAAAAGTTAGGTCTTTCTTCACATTCAGGCTTGTAGCATTCAGGTGTGCCTATAGAAAGACAGGTTAAAAGTTAGGTCTTTCTTCACATTGAGGCTTGCAGCATCCAGGTGTGCCTATAGAAAGAGAGGTTAAAAGTTAGGTCTTTCTTCACATTGAGGCTTGTAGCATTCAGGTGTGCCTATAGAAAGACAGGTTAAAAGTTAGGTCTTTCTTCACATTGAGGCTTGCAGCATCCAGGTGTGCCTATAGAAAGACAGGTTAAAAGTTAGGTCTTTCTTCACATTGAGGCTAGCAGCATCCAGGTGTGCCTATAGAAAGAGAGGTTAAAAGTTAGGTCTTTCTTCACATTGAGGCTTGTAGCATCCAGGTGTGCCTATAGAAAGAGAGATTAAAAGTTAGGTCTTTCTTCACATTGAGGCTTGTAGCATCCAGGTGTGTCTATAGAAAGAGAGGTTAAAAGTTAGGTCTTTCTTCACATTGAGGCTTGTAGCATCCAGGTGGGCCTATAGAAAGAGAGGTTAAAAGTTAGGTCTTTCTTCACATTGAGGCTTGTAGCATCCAGGTGTGTCTATAGAAAGAGAGGTTAAAAGTTAGGTCTTTCTTCACAGGCTTGTAGCATCCAGGTGTGCCTATAGAAAGAGAGTTTAAAAGTTAGGTCTTTCTTCACATTGAGGCTTGTAGCATCCATATGCTCCTGTAGAAAGAGAGGTTAAAAAATAGATAATTCTTCACATTGAGCTACTACATTTAATAAATAGTAATTCTTCACATTGAGCTACTACATTTAATAAATAACTATTAAGAATCATCAAAGGTAGGAATCAAAACAAATACATTATATTCTTCCTTAGACATTTCTTCTCTGTCTGCCATAGCCAAAAATTCAACACAAATTTTAATTCCATTGTGACATGCCTGCCTGTATGCATGGACAATTGTTTTATAGAAATCAGAATTAAACATTAATACACATCAACCCATCTGGGACTACATGAGCTGTTACATGTTATACAATATATTTTTTATAAGATGAAACAGATAACTTTGAATGTCACACTCTATTTGACAGCTATCCAGGTAGAAAACAAAATTACATCATAGCAAAGATAACATTTTTTCTCCATTGTTATTTGTGAATACTCTATGGGTTAACTGACATACAGTTATATGTGAAGATAAAATTGAGAATGGAAATGGAAATGGGGAATGTGTCAAAGAGACAACGACCTGACCATAGAGCAGACAACAGCCGAAGGCCACCAATATGTCTTCAATGTAGCGAGAAATTTTCATACATTGTGAGGAATACTTTTTTATGTTGGTGGTGCATTTTTCCTTTATGTTTTTTTTTCATATTTTGTTATGGGCGGGGTTTGGACATTTCTGAAATACTGCTCAAATGTACATAAAACAGTTTTCTCTAATCAGAGATAGTACATATCATCATATGATCTGATTCTTATTTCAAAGTGATAAACAAATTTGTTTGCCTAACATTATTTTTGCTTACATTATTGTTAAACCTCCCAAATGTGTGGAATTTTCTGACTGTGATGAAGACCAATTGATGGCCTAGGACTAATTTCAGCTCTTTGGCCAGTTTGTTGTCTCTTTGACATATTTCTATTATCTATTCTGCTGATGAAGTGAGGCCTATTTGACTTAGGACATGTTTAACTCCAACACATTCTACATCTGATGTTCATAAGTTATTGTTTGTTGATGTAGTTCATAAGTGTTTCTCGTTTTTTATATAGATTAGACCGTTGGTTTTCTCGTTTGAATGGTTTTACACTAGTTATGTTGGGGCCATTCATAGCTTGCTGTTTGGTGTGAGCCAAGGCTCCATGTTGAAGACCATACTTTGACTTATAATGGTTTACTTTTATAAATTGTGACTTGGATGGATAGTTGTCTCATTGGCACTCATACTTCATCTTCTTATATCTGTCCCAAGTCAGGAGTCCGTAATTGAGTAGTTGTCTCAATTTTTGCTGTTTCTATGCCCCATTTATGGGCATTATGTTTTCTGGTCTGTGAATCTGTTTAAATTTCTGTCTGTTCGTTCTTTCGTTCATTAGTCCATTTGTCCGTCCGTCTGTCCCACTTCAGGTTAAAGTTTTTGGTCGAGGTAGTTTTTAATGAAGTGAAGTCCAATCAACTTGAAACTTAGTAAACATGTTCCCTATGATATGATCTTTCTAATTTTAATGCCAAAGGAGTAGGGGCATTAAGGCCTAGTTTTGGCCCAAAAATGAAATGTTTGATAACTATTTCAAATTGGCACATAATGTTTAGAAATGTATAGGGTCAAGAAATGTAAATGAAAAACATTATGATTTTTATCTGATGACATCACAATGATGTCATAATATGTACTATTTTCACAAAAACGATGAAAAATACAGAATTTATGCAGTTTTCTGACTCTATTTCCGTTGCGGAAACATCCTGCGCAGCCGAGAAACAACAAAATAATTTGACAAAAGCATTATTATAACTATTGGCATTATCTCACCAAATATAAAGTTGTTTCTTGGGTGCGCACATACTTTTTCAGTCTAAACTATACTTAAAATTTGATGAAAAAACAAGGAAAATCAGGAAATTTAACAAAATATGCAAATTAGGTTTTGATTTGTTGTCATGGTAACTTGTTCGATGTCAAATTTGTTTTGTTTTTCTTAGTACCTTATACCTTAGACAAGTTTTCAGTAATTTAAGAATATATATGATAACTTTAAAATTTGTAGTAATTTTTGGGCCTTATTGCCCCTACTCCTTTAGAGTTTTTATCTCATTTTCACGGTCCACTGAACATAGAAAATGATAGTGCAGATTGGGCATCTGCATGTTCTTGCGACACATTCTTGTTGTTATTTTGTACAGTTTGTTCTTCTGTTGCATCAATGTACAGGTCTATAGGGGGAGGGTTGGGGGGAGGGAGGCTCTTTAACATGTTTAACCTGTAACATTCTGTATGTACCTGTCACAAGTCAGGAGCCTGTAATTCATTGCTTTGTTTTACATTTGTCATTGCCTTCTATAGCTTACTTTTAGAGTATTTGTTTTACTCGTTGTTGAAGGCTGTAAAGTGATAGCTATAGTTGCTAAGTTCTGCATCATTTGGTCTCTGGTGGAGAGATGGCAATCATATATTAGTATAATAAAAAAAAAATCCCAATATTACCTGAGCATCCATTTCTGTCTCATGAAGAAGTGATTCCCAAGCCTTCTGTATAGATGAAGGTGAGTCTACAGGTCTGAAATGTAATAATTATAACAAATAAAGTGAAATCATGATTTGTATCCATCAGAAATAAGGCCTTTTAAAGCTGACTATGAAGTATGGGTTTTGCTCATTGTTGAAGGCTTTACAGTGACCTATATATAGTTGTTACTTTCTGTGTCATTTGGTCTCTTGTTGAGAGTTGTCTTATATTTGCATCCATACCATAGCTCTTAGATTTATATAGAATACACATACAGATGTGTGTTGATCTTTGCCTCTCTTCAGCAAATAACCTTTTACAAAGAACACGGTTATCAGAAAGCAGGGACTTTTTTTTAAAGTGAAATGCTGTACTTTATATTAGTGCAACAAAAAATAATGAAAAAATAGAACTGAACATATTTAACATTTCACCCATAATTCAGTATTTTCGTGGGTGTAAATATATCCCTATCAGTACATGTTATGTAATATTTGGAGAGTAAATTACAAATCTAGTTTCTCCGAACCTTGTCATTAACCAGTACTTGCTATACTCTAACATATTGTTACTACTATGTTGACATTTAACTTTCACGTCTAATTCTCTCAGTCTGAATGTCAACTCTCACATTTAATTCTCCCAGTCTTAATGTCGAACATGCTTTCCTTATGTCAACATGTCAATAAAATCAAACATGGATAGAAAACTATTCCCACAGACGTCAAATTATCACACTTTCTAAATAAAACTTTGTCCTCACTTTTCACCAGATCTGACTGATAAAGTGATGAGTCGTATTGAAATTTAATTATGCAAATGTCAAATAACAGATCATGTATTCATTGAATAGAACTAAAAAGCATCAGAAAACAATGGTGTAATTATAATGCTTCAATACAGACTGTCATATCGGCAGGTTTGGTGCTTTGAATCTGCTTTTAGTACAAGAGAGGCAGAACATACTAAAGGGATGTCACACTTATGTTTCAATGACAAACAGACAAAACGATGTTGTAATCCAGAGTCTTGTTAGTTCTTTTATATCATATCATTAATGTTTTCTTTTTTATCTTTTCATTATAGAGAATCTAGTATGAATGGCTGATCTTTCATTGATAGTATAATCTGTCTTCATTTATACACAACTGTGTAGATTCAAAGATGATAAGAACATATTATATATATACAGATACAAGAAGATTTGGTATGAGTGCCAATGAGACAACTATACTGTACCCCAATTTCTTACATTTTTACCTATCATATGTCTGTTTGTTTTGCTCACCCATTGTTGTCAATTGTCATACAAGTGAGAGGTTTACCTAGCTAGAAAACCAGGTTTAAAGTACCATTTTCTACATAAGAAATCAGGAATATGACAGTTGTTTTCCATTGTTTGATGGGTTTAAGCTTTTGATTTTGCCTTGGAGTATTTCCTGTTATTTTCTTTTCACATACCGTTCAAATTGGAATTCATTATTTTTACGTCTAAATGTACCAATGACTGCCTGAACTTCCTTAGCAAACTGTTCATGGGCTGCTGCCATCTGCTGGGCAAATTCAGCAACTGAAAATAAAATTAACAGTTATATTAATTGAGTCGAATTTCACAAACAGCTCCATTCTTCACCTTGATATTTTTGCAACCATTTTAATGCTGCTAACAACAAAATCCTTAGTTCATAAATTTAGAAGATATTCTGTTAACAACTCATACATTTAGGCAAACAACAGAAAATGTAAATAGTAATGGAAAACTACATGTTCCAAGTCCATTATTATCAAAGGGCAATAACTCTTGTAAAGAGTCAAAAGATTGTTTGCCATAACGCATTTCAATACATCTTGCAGTTCCAATCATTGCGGGTTTTTGAGTGAACAAAAAGAATTGGATAAAAAAAAATCATTATTTAAGGGCATTAACTCTGAAATAATTATTTTTGTAGATATGGGATTAAGATAGATCTTAACAAGTTTGACTTTAACATATTTTTTGTATATATGCCTTGGTTTGCAAGATATTAGATAAGTATTTTGCTTTTTATCCTTATGCTCAATTTTTTATCACCAGAGGCAGTCATATGTGTAGATCCACTGTAGAGATAATTAAAAACAAACAAGAATCTAGACTCCCTTAGGATCCAGTCTTGTCAATTCATGTAGGAAACGACTTTGTAATTTTTTAGGATGACCTTTGAAATCAGAGATGGATGAAGGATATATAGATACCAAATTAAAGCCTTAATTTGGCCAGATTAGTTACAATAACATCTAGAAGTCAACATGCTGAACTTAACTACATTTTGTGAATAATTTTAATAAGGACAGACGAAGATTTGCAATCAATATAATTTATTAAGACCAAAATATGATATAAACAACAACTTACTCAGAGACTTGCACTGAAATAATAATCTATACAATCTTAATACACAAATTAAGTATAATAATATTCTAATCTGATATTTATTAATATTTTACACTGAGGACTTCTCACAACATTAATTTCATATGTGGTAACAGAATAACAATCTAAAAGATCATTTTTCTGACCAATGAATTGACAAAGTCGAGTATTAGATGGTTATAAAATTAATTAACTCTTGACACAACCTAAAAAATCAATACACATTAAAACCCTCTGGCAACAAAAGTTAATTAAGTAAAAACAAGAAAGATTATAATCTGCTTAATTAATCAAATGAATATCCTGACTTTTACTGTTAGTTTCTTAGGGGTCAAGGTTCAGATTTTAATGTAATTACTGTGTAAAATTTGCTGATTGTTCACTTTAATGGTCAAGGTTTTAATCGTAATTTCCTCTGAAGTTATAATGTCCATGATGAGACGAGACGAGACAACATCACGCTCATCACAACATTTAATTCACTACGGAAGACAGTATATTACAATCTTTTGCTTGATGGTATTTAATTATATCTTACATGATATAGAAATGAATAATATATTGGGTTTACATCCATTGAACAACAGTCCAATATGACAAAGAACTTTATAGACAACAGCGAAAGGACCATCACACTTTGGCATAATGGTCTCACTTCTGACAGCATCTCCATCCCACCTCTGAGTGTGTATATATATAACTAAAATATATGGTGTTTACCCCAACTGTACAGCAACCCAACACAAAAAAATTAAAAAGACAAATGTTTTCAACAAGACATATAGGGCAACAAAAGTTGTCAGCAAGAAATTTTAAGGGCAATAATTGTTTTCAGCAAGACAAATAGGACAAGAATGTTTTCAGCAAGACATATTAAGGACAATAGTTGTTTTGAGCAAGACATATAGGACAAGAATGTTTTAAGCAAGACATATTAAGGGCAAAAGTTGTTTTCAGCAAGATATATTAAGGGCAATAATTGTTTTCAGCAAGACATTCAGGACAAGAATGTTTTCAGCAAGACATATCAAGGGCAATAGTTGTTTTCAGCAAGATGTATAGGACAAGAATGTTTTCAGCAAGACATACTAAGGGCAATAATTGTTTTCAGCAAGACATATATAGGACAACAATGTTTTCAGCAAGAGATATTAAGGGCAATAGTTGTTTTGAGCAAGACATATAGGACAAGAATGTTTTCAGCAAGAGATATTAAGGGCAATAGTTGTTTTGAGCAAGACATATAGGACAAGAATGTTTTGAGCAAGACATATTAAGGGCAATAGTTGTTTTGAGCAAGACATATATAGGACAAGAATGTTTTGAGCAAGACATATTAAGGGCAATAGTTGTTTTGAGCAAGACATATAGGACAAGAATGTTTTCAGCAAGACATATTAAGGGCAATAATTGTTTTCAGCAAGACATATATAGGACAACAATGTTTTCAGCAAGAGATATTAAGGGCAATAGTTGTTTTGAGCAAGACATATAGGACAAGAATGTTTTCAGCAAGAGATATTAAGGGCAATAGTTGTTTTGAGCAAGACATATAGGACAAGAATGTTTTGAGCAAGACATATTAAGGGCAATAGTTGTTTTGAGCAAGACATATAGGACAAGAATGTTTTGAGCAAGACATATTAAGGGCAATAGTTGTTTTGAGCAAGACATATAGGACAAGAATGTTTTCAGCAAGACATATTAAGGGCAATAGTTGTTTTGAGCAAAACATATAGGACAAGAATGTTTTCAGCAAGACATATTAAGGGCAATAGTTGTTTTGAGCAAGACATATAGGACAAGAATGTTTTCAGCAAGACATATTAAGGGCTATAGTTGTTTTGAGCAAGACATATAGGACAAGAATGTTTTCAGCAAGACATATTAAGGGCAATAGTTGTTTTGAGCAAGACATATAGGACAAGAATGTTTTGAGCAAGACATATTAAGGGCAATAGTTGTTTTGAGAAAAACATAAAGGACAAGAATGTTTTGAGCAAGACATATTAAGGGCAATAGTTGTTTTGAGCAAGACATATAGGACAAGAATGTTTTCAGCAAGACTTTTATATAGATTAGACCGTTGGTTTTCCCGTTTGAATGGTTTTACACTAGTAATTTTGGGGCCCTTTATAGCTTGTTGTTCGGTGTGAGCCAAGGCTCCGTGTTGAAGGCCGTACTTTAACCTATAATGGTTTACTTTTTAAATTGTTATTTGTATGGAGAGTTGTCTCATTGGCACTCACACCACATCTTCCTATATCTATATATAGGACAAGAATGTTTTCAGCAAGACATACTAAGGGCAATAGTTATTTTGAGCAAGACATATAGGACAAGAATGTTTTCAGCAAGACATATAGGACAAGAATGTTTTCATCAAGACATATAGGACAAGAATGTTTTCAGCAAGACATATAGGAAAAGAATGTTTTCATCAAGACATATAGGACAAGAATGTTTTCAGCAAGATATACTAATTGGGCAATAGTTGTTTCCAACAAGATATTTTCTAACATTGTGGTACAGTGACCTATAGTTGTTAATTTCTGTGTCATTTGGTCTCTTTTGGAGAGTTGCCTCATTGGCAATCATACCACATGTTCTTTTTAAATATTTTTAAATATAGGGCAAAGAATATTTTTAATAAGACATTTTTTAAAAGGACAATAATTGTTTTCAACAAGATTTATATGTCTTACATTGTTTCTGAGAAAAGTGGGGCAACAAACTTTTTTGCACAAATGGTTTGTACATATACGACATATGAACAGAAAGGGTGATTGCTTTTTACAGAGTGGGTGTGTGATAGTTCTGTATTTAATAATGCTCACAGCTAATTTAATACAAGTAAATTAACCTAGTGATACAGAAATCATTCCAGCCTACACACTATAAATTTACAATATCATTAATACATTGATTAATTTCACTTTTCATATAAAAAAATCTACCAAGTTGCTGCTAGTTACAAATTTGTGAACATGCAGCCTCAGTGGCATTTAAATAATTAGACCTGCAACCTTGAGTGTGGGAGGATGTGGATTTTACCTCCAGCTAAGTCAAACAAAAGACTTCAAATCTTGTATTGCTGCTTGGAGACTTAAGGTGGTACCTATAACACTTTCACTAAAATTAATTTGGCTTGTTTAATTTTGATAAAATTTTGACAAAGTATTTACTTTGACCCTTTAACAATTTAAAATATAAAAATTTCAAAAATTTTGAACCAACCATTTTGTCAGAAAAATTACACTGGTTATATTGTCAACGTATACTCGTTTCACCTGACAGAAGTTCCACTGGAAACTTTGTTATAAACAATGTCATAATACATGTACCTATTCCTGTTGGAACAAATATTCTATACATGTACCATTTATTCCATTAGGAACATATACTGTAATATTTCTTCCTGTGGAAATAATATTCCAGAATATTTATCCCTTTTGGAACTTGTATTATGAAGGAACTTCTATTCTGTGACAATATAGCAGTTTGACAAACACTAATTTTGATCATTGAGAAGCTTAAGATTCCCTTCACAACACAATGTAATTAAAACGTTTAGCTGATTTTACAGAGTTATCTCCCTGTAGTGTTAAAAGCATTAATTATTTTGGTACATGTGAGTTCGTGGTCTACTGGTTAAGACCGATGGCTACAGTGCTGAAGGTCCCAAGTTCGATTCTCACTCGGGGTGCTAAAAATATCAGCACATCAGAAGGGTAATTTTCACCCTCTCACACACATCTCTGGTACCCAGACTGGAGTTTAAACTAGAATGGGTACTTTGGGGGCCTCGGTTGGTCAAAGTTGTCCCTTACTTTGACCTGGAGATCAATCTTCTGATATCTCTCTGGTTTGTCTGTTTCCACCGAGTGGCCCGGTGGTTCTCTCCGAGTACTTCGGCTTCCTCCACCATAATAACAGACTGCCCGGTGTCCTAGCACTCCCTTTGTGTTGGGTGGGGATTGATTGTCCTTGTAAAAATAATTGTCGTATAAACATACGTTATAGTGACACATCTCCATTAATCCCGTTAGGGAGTGTACATGGATGCCACTGTACCCTCGCAGTTTTCGAGGGGTTCTTCGGATATCGGAGGCATTTACCAGTACATACATACATGTGTATTAAGGAACAAGAGCAATGACTTTGGTTGGAAGTTAAAATCATGTGTCTGAGGTACTTGTTCTGATTATTTTTGAAAGATTGTCTTTTAGACACATGAACATCAATCCATCCATATTGATACCAAATTAGAAACCCTGGTCATTAATCAGACAAATGAATCAACCGCTCATTAAAATTTGTTCCTCCATACAATGACAATACATCCTCCCCCTCTACCTCATCAAATTAAAGAAGTCAATAAATCATATGGTCTATTCTGACAAATATCAACAAAAGATTGCGCAATAACTGTCAGCTATTTCTTCTAAATAAATGATAATCTTAATGCAGAATATAAGTAACTCAGAAAAAGGACAATTATCCAATATATTGGTCAAGCCATTAAAATAAGTTATTAGTGCCAAACATCATTAATCAACAATCAACCTGTCTGACTGTCTTCCTCCTGTTGTCAGCATCATTCAATGACTAAGTTCCTTGTTAAATTAATTATAACAGTTTTCTCTAATCAATTCACTTTCTATTACTGAACAAATAAACATAATTTCCTGAAATTTTACACTAAGAGCCACTTAAATTGTCTTTTAAACCAACTTAATCATGTACATAATGAAGAAATGTTAGATCTGTCTATCGCATGGACTAGCTGAGACTGTAATTTTCTAAAATGCCATAATATCAACTAGTGCAATGACATTTCCTATGTACTTAGGTATATATATTTGTTTTAAGGAAGCTTTGAAAAATGCTATTAAAATTTAACAATACTGTTTTGGACATGCATTACTACAAGATACAGTATTCTTATTTCCCAGTGTATGGCAATAGATTAAATAGGGTTTAATTGTAACACATGCACTTGTCTCAGAATATTTTTTTTCCTATATACATTAATATAACAGGTATAAAGGACATTTTTTTTCTGAGACAAGTGCCTGTGGTTTGTATGTCATCAATTACTCAGCTACTGCACTGCACTGCTTCTCAAACAATTCTGTTTTAGCTCACATCAGTTAGTACAGGGCAGATCCAGCCATTTTAAAAGGGGGGGTTACTAACCCAGAGTAAAGAGGGTTCAAATTATATGCTCCCATTCAAATTCATTGATCGTTCAAAAAAAAAGCTGGGGGTTCCAACCCCCGGACCCATCCCCCTGGATACGCCACTGTAGTATGAATCAACAGTTATTGAAAGCCGGTTTATAAAGCCCCAAAGTATAGATAAAAAGCTTAGTCTAAAATGTTTTCCAGAGTAAAATTATCAATCATTACATCTATAACAAAAGTCCACACAGGAGAATAAGTTTCAGCAAGGTGTGCTTTTTTACCAGCTCAATTAGTCTGAAATTGGTTAAAAACTTTTAGCTCAGACTGAATTTACACTATGTAAATAAATCTAAATCAGTCTGAAATAAGTATCACATGTAACTCAGTCTAAAATAGATTTGCATGTTAGTTTTAAGTATACAAAAACTTTTTGTACAATTATAGACCACAAACTTTTTTCGTGCATGATAAACTCTTCCATTGTAATGAGATTGTCAGATAATTACGATTTTAATCAACCTAAAGGTAATTCCATCAAGTTATTAAAGGAAATTTAACCTTTGTCAAACGATTTTATAACAAAATTCTAATATGTTCTGACAAATATAAAGATAGGTTTCATATTGAAAAATAAGTTGTCAATTATTTAGATGTGTAATATATTGATAAATTTTCTTTTTTTTTCTCCATGAGGAATTTAGTAGTAAAATGATTTTATTGTGTTATTCTGTCAAATCAATCAAATATGTGTAACATTCTATCACTTGGTTTTTCCCAAATTAACTTTCTAAATGAAGGGAGAATAAATTCAATTATTTCTAACATGTGTAGATATATTTCAATTCTTGTCCCTATATGGTCGTATGTGGATAGTTTTACATGACTGTCCTTTATACTTGTACAATCGTAGCAACATCTCTTGAATTTTTGTATAATATTTGTCACAAAATAAAAACTTATAATATAATGATGATTTCTCTGCTGCATGCATGAAATACATTGTAGTGGATTTAAACATTAGTGATGTTGATATAGATTTGATATGGTTGTGTCTGAAAGGCCCATTTGATGCACACAAGTTTCTAATGATTTTAACACTTAAATATATCAATTTCTGTTTTAATCTAAATTGTTCATCTTTTAACTGATTGCTGTTATAGATGCAAATTTGTAAAGTAGCCATAGGATTAAATCACAAATTACCAAAAACTAAAGATCATAATTGAATTTAAATAATATAAACATTATCAACTTCAACTTAAAAAAAAAATTATATTTAATCACAATAATCCCTGAAACAAAATCTGTCAAATTTGAAATACAGCAGTGCAAATTTTATTTAGATCAGAACTTGTTTATAATTTGATTTAAATCAGAACTTGTTTATAAGGTTCAGATAACTTCCTCTGTCAAATGTTGATTAAAAATCATTTGCAATTTTGCTTGTAAGATTCCAAATATCACTACACTATTTGGAAGGTATTCAGGCCCCAACAAATTCAGGTATAAGCAATAACAATCCCTGGATGACCAATAATATTAGTTACACAATGTGCTAGTGACCTTAAAAAGATTAATCATTAGCCCTTCCAGAACCCCAAATATCAATGACCAAGCACTCCAATACTGTCAAATAATTATGTATCCTTAGCATTAGCTCTTCTTTGGCGGAGTGAGTGAGTGTTGAAGACTACAAAATATCAATGGACCATGATCAAGCCCAATTCAAGAAGCACCACTGGCACTGTTTTTAAAACACATAATAAAGATTGCCAAAATATAAAAAATGACAGAAAAGCATTCCATTTGTTTCCAAGTATACACTGAATCTAAACTCCACTTTGAGGACAACCTCCTCTTTTCTCCTGGATCCAATCCCCACAAGTATGAACTAACATTAGACAGATATATGAACCAAAATAAATATCCTATCTATGCTGATATAATAATACATACATAAATAAATATTGTGAATATATAAGAAAGCTATTCTCTGATTAATAAATCTGAAATTAAAAAAATATTATAAGATTGTCAATATTATCCCAAGGCTAAGAAACTTCCTGTTATTTAATAATAAAGATCAGAAAAAAATAAGTTCTAAACTTAGCCAGAATGGACAAAACTCAAAATAAGTCTATACAGTTTGTTTTTTTTTGTGCTAAATTTCTATTTTTGTAATTCATAATTTCTATACATTTTATGATGGTCAGACCAGAGACATGTAGTATTATATGCCTCTGGTTAGATTAATACTGTATGTGGATGAAACTGTCTGCTCTTGTAGAGTTAGAATAAAAAGAAATACATAATTGTGCCTGAGTGCATCTTATATAAAAGTTTGGTTTTGATGGTTAAAATGATACATTTTGTAACAGAAAATTTCAATAAAATAATATCAGTATTTTCATGCCAGTACTTTGTTACTGGCTGTGACTGATCTGCTAAATGTTCCTTTTATATTGATGTGCCCATTAAAATGCAATAAAGTAAGAATCTATAATAACATATAAGAACAGCAAATCTATAACAAGGAATTGTTACATCTCTCAGATCATGTAATATTCTAATTACCTAGGAATTCTGCTTTGATGAGATTTTAATTTCCCTTCAGTATTTTCAATATAAACATAAAAAGCTTTCAAAATGATGTCACCAATGTTTGTTCTGATCTTAGTGGGGGACTTTTATACCACATCAGGTAAAACAATACATTAACTAATAATATTACATCAGAAATAATTGTTAAAACCTCATATGTATGGACTGAGGGACAAGTAAGCCCTAAGTCAGGAATCTGATGTTCAGTAGTTATAGTTTGTTTATGTGGTTTATAAGTGTTTCTTGTTTTTAATATAAATAAGACTGTTGGTTTTCCTGTTTGAATGGTTTGACGCTAGTATTTTTGGGGGCCCTTTATGCTGTTCAGTGTGAGCCAAGGCTCTGTGTTTAAGACATTATACATTGACCTATAATGGTTTACTTTTATGAATTGTTACTTGGATGGAGAGTTGTCTTATAGGCACTCATACCACATCTTCCTATATCCATAAAATACAATCAATATTTGTTTGAATAACCATGTTCCTTTGGAAAAAATTCAACAAGCATAGATATTATTTTTTACCTTAAAAAGGAAAATTAAGTTCAAGACTGATAAGGATGAAGATAAAGATTATAAATGTTAGAGTATCCTGAAATCTACATTCAATCTAATAGTATTAATGATACAGAACTTATGATACATATGACACCATTTTCAGGTTTAAAGCTTCATTAATTCTTTAAAATGTATAGCACTATGCATAATTTCTTCCTTATTAAAACTAGAACGAAATATTTAACTACCTAATCTGCTTAATTAATATAACTTAACTGTATAATTGAAAATACTTAAGATATTTTTAGCCTCACAGAATATTGAATTAAATATAAATTTAATGCTAGAGTACTCTAAAATCAATGATGACATTGACCCACAATAAAAACTGGCAATGAAATACATAAAAATCAAACGATTTTATAATTAAACCTGTCAATCAATGAGTTAAATAGATACATGGGTTTTTAAGAGGGCATATAATTGTCATCTTCTGGGTTTTGTAGGTCGCCTATTGGCTTTTGACAGTGTTTTGTGAGGACTTTTGATACTTACATACATCAGTCTATAGATTTCTAGGAGATCTTATGAATTTTTGATAGTAAAATGGTTGTTAAACATTATGCCTGTATAATTATATTTGACCCTATATATATTTTTGCCAAGCCAGTTTCACTGTCCTTACTTTAACCTTGTACTTTATAATGGAGAAAGATAAAGGGTAGATTGGAAGATGAATGTAGGTGATGCAACACCTGGACTGAATTACATAGACAGTAGGGAATGTCATCATTTTATTGCTGTTCATCATCTTAAATTCTTTATGCATCTACTGCTGTAATATGCAGACATTTTGATTTTGATAAAAGGGAATTAAGACAGGTCTGTGTGTATAAAATAAAACTGAAACATTATTTCTGACGAAAAATTGCAATTTCAACCAAAACTTGAAATTTATTGTTTCCCCAACAAGGCTCATCCATGCTAATCTTACTTGATTCAGATATCAGGAAGGTGGACTCTACTAATGTCAAATATCAGGAGCTAATTAAAGTTTGTTGATGTCAGATATCAGGAGGAAAAGACTGCTGATGACAGATCTCATGAGGTACACTCTACCTGATGTAAGATATCAAATTGTGAAGTTTGTGATGTTTGACATCAGGAGTTGATTTCTGTTGATATCAAATATCAGGACCTAAAGTCAATTGATGTCAGATATCAGAAGCCAGAATGTCAACCCAAAAAATCAGGAGATAGACTTTTATGAATTGAGATATCAGGAACAAGAATGTCAATGTCAGATATCAAGATATACATTTTGTTGCTATTAGATATCAAGAGCTAAGTTCTCAATGTCAGATATCAGGTGATACATTTTGTTGCTGTTAGATATCAGGAGCTTAGTACTCAATGTCAGATATCAGGTGATACATTTTGTTGCTGTTATATATCAAGTCAGCTTAGTACTCAATGTCAGATACCAGGTGATACATTTTGTTCCTATTAGATATCAGGAGCTAAGAGTACTCAATGTCAGATATCAGGTGATATATTTTGTTGCTGTTAGATATCAGGAGCTTAGTATTCAATGTCAGATATTAGGTGATACATTTTGTTGCTGTTAGATATCAGGAGCTAAGAGTACTCAATGTCAGATACCAGGTGATACATTTTGTTGCTGTTAGATATCAGGAGCTAAGAGTACTCAATGTCAGATACCAGGTGATACATTTTGTTGCTGTTAGTTATCAGGAGCTAAGAGTACTCAATGTCAGATATCAGGTGATACATTTTGTTGCTGTTAGTTATCAGGAGCTAAGAGTACTCAATGTCAGATATCAGGTGATACATTTTGTTGCTGTTAGATATCAGGAGCTAAGTACTCAATGTCAGATATTAGGTGATACATTTTGTTGCTGTTAGTTATCAGGAGCTAAGAGTACTCAATGTCAGATACCAGGTGATACATTTTGTTGCTGTTAGATATCAGGAGCTAAGTACTCAATGTCAGATATTAGGTTATACATTTTGTTGCTGTTAGATATCAGGTGCTAAGTACTCAATGTCAGATATCAGGTGATACATTTTGTTGTTGTTAGTTATCAGGAGCTAAGAGAATTCAATGTCAAATATCAGGTGATACATTTTGTTGCTGTTAGTTATCAGGAGCTAAGAGTACTCAATGTCAGATATCAGGTGATACATTTTGTTGTTGTTAGGTATCAGGAGCTTAGTACTCAATGTCAAATATCAGGTGATACATTTTGTTGCTGTTAGATATCAGGAGCTAAGTACTCAATGTCAGATACCAGGTGATACATTTTGTTGCTGTTAGATATCAGGAGCTAAGTACTCAATGTCAGATATTAGGTGATACATTTTGTTGCTATTAGATATCAGGAGCTAAGAGTACTCAATTTCAGATATTAGGTGATACATTTTGTTGCTATTAGATATCAGGAGCTAAGAGTACTCAATTTCAGATATTAGGTGATACATTTTGTTGCTATTAGATATCAGGAGCTAAGAGTACTCAATGTCAGATATTAGGTGATACATTTTGTTGCTATTAGTTATCAGGAGCTAAGAGTACTCAATGTCAGATATCAGGTGATACATTTTGTTGCTGTTAGTTATCAGGAGCTAAGAGTACTCAATGTCAGATACCAGGTGATACATTTTGTTGCTGTTAGTTATCAGGAGCTAAGAGTACTCAATGTCAGATACCAGGTGATACATTTTGTTGCTGTTAGTTATCAGGAGCTAAGAGTACTCAATGTCAGATACCAGGTGATACATTTTGTTGCTGTTAGATATCAGGAGCTAAGAGTACTCAATGTCAGATACCAGGTGATACATTTTGTTGCTGTTAGTTATCAGGAGCTAAGAGTACTCAATGTCAGATATCAGGTGATACATTTTGTTGCTGTTAGATATCAGGAGCTACCCAGTAAACACACGACGTACTCCCGACGTCGGTTAATGGTCGTCTGAACGTCACATCGTGAGTTTACGTCGTACTAACGTTGTGGGAACGTAAAAACCCAACGTTGGATGCAGACGTACTGACAGTACTCGGGTTTTACCGCTGCATACTATGGAAAACTAGGAAAACTCATATCTGCAGTGAAAAAGATTTTACAAGAAAGATATGGAAATTATTTTTTCTCATGTTTGTCAGGTGAAAAGCAAAACAAACTACGCACATATTACAAGTTAAAAGAGGAATATAAACCTGAGACTTATACAAAGTTAAATATCCCAAAACAATATGTTAGACAATTATGTAAATTAAGAATTTCTAACCACAATTTACGCATTGAAAAAGGCAGATATAATAAAACGCCTTTGGATCAAAGAATATGTACACATTGTATTGATAACAAAATTGAAGATGAGTTTCATTTCATATGTGAATGCAACCTCTATCACGAGGAGAGGGAAAAGTTATATGATGACATTGTTAATATTATACCATGTTTTTGCAATTTAGATAATTTTGATAAATTTAAATATTTAATGAACTGTTCGGAGACTGATGTTCTCACCAGATTTCTTATATATATAGACAAATGTATTTTGATTAGACATTCATCAGTGGGAATAATTGCATAATATTGAAATGTGAGTTTTGTCTCTTGCTTGTTATAAGTGTCAAAATTGTTGTCTGTTATGTTTTATTTTTGTTTTGTATATGTTTTTTTATATGTGTTTATGTGTTTCAGCGATGATCCTTTTGTACTGGATTTTATACTGAATAAAATTAGTTAGTTAGTTAGTTAGTTACTATGAAAAGTCTGAGCATGCGCACTATTGCCGCTTGATTTTTGAAAACAGTGAGAAATTTGCAGTGGAAATTTAGCTTGATCCAGATTCCAGAACAAAGAAAAAGGTAAAATAATGATTGCACATTACACCAAATAGGTTCTCCATGATAAAAACAAGTTTGATTGATGAAAATAAAACAGCTGTTACCGTGTTGGGCGCCTCTTCCAAGTCTGTTATACGTGACCGTGTTGAAATATGATACTTTTTCTTATACTGTCAATATATTGCACTGATACAAGGTATTTTAGCCATAATGTGTGTTATTTGAATCCATTTATCAAATTGCTTGACTAACTTGTGTTGTTTCTGAAGATATATGCAATTAAAAATAAGTAATAACTGTAAAAAGTAAACAAGAGGCTCTCAAGAGCCTGAATCGCTCACCTGGTAAACAATGCCTTATTGAACATATTGAACCATGCCAGGCAAACATGTACAGCTAACAATTCTTCAATATTACAAATATATTCAGTAGTTTCAGAGGAGAAGATTTTTTAAAGTTAGCAAATATGATGAACAAATTGTGAAAAATTGTCATTAAAGGACATTTACCCCTTAAGGGGTCAATTGACAATTTTGGTCATATTAACCTATTTGTAGATCTTACTTTGCTGATCATTTTTGCTGTTTACAGTTTATCTTTATCTATAATGATATTCAAGATAATGACCAAAAACTGCAAAATTTCCTTAAAATTACCAATTAAGTGGCAGCAACCCAACAATGGTTTGTTTGATTCGTCTGAAAATTTCAGGGCTGATAGATCTTGACCTAATGAACATTTTTACCCTCATGTCAGATTTGCTCTAAATGCTTTCGTTTTTGAAATATAAGCCAAAAACTGCATTTGACCCCTATGTTCTATCTAAAGTAAGGGCGGCCATGTTTTTTGACGGATCAACAATCGAAGCACACACTTTGTGCAGGATAATCTAAGGAACTATCATGCTAAGTTTCATCCAAATCCATTCAGTAGTTTCAGAGGAGAAGATTTTTTAAAGTTAGCAAATATGATGAACAAATTGTGAAAAATTGTCATTAAAGGACATTTACTCCTTAAGGGGTCAATTGACAATTTTGGTCATATTAACCTATTTGTAGATCTTACTTTGCTGATCATTTTTGCTGTTTACAGTTTATCTTCATCTATAATAATATTCAAGATAATGACCAAAAACTGCAAAATTTCCTTAAAATTACCAATTAAGTGGCAGCAACCCAACAATGGTTTGTTTGATTCATCTGAAAATTTCTGGGCTGATAGATCTTGACCTCATGAACATTTTTACCCCATGTCAGATTTGCTCTAAATGCTTCCGTTTTTGAGATATAAGCCAAAAACTGCATTTGACCCCTATGTTCTATTTTAAGTAACGGCGGCCATGTTTTTTGACGGATCAAAAATCGAAGCACACACTTTGTGCAGGATAATCTAAGGAACAATCATTTTAAGTTTCATTCAAATCCATTCAGTAGTTTCAGAGGAGAAGATGTTTGAAAAATTGTTAACGACGACGACGACGACGACAACGACGTCGACAACGACGACGACGGACGCCAAGTGATGAGAAAAGCTCACATGGCCTTTTAGGCCAGGTGAGCTAAAAAAGGGGGAGGGGTGCACAGCCACAAGTACTTTTTTTCTATCTGTGACAAGAGCTACTATCCCTATTTATTAAGGCTACAAGTGTCTTTTGCTCTGTTATTTTTTGATAATCATTGAAGCATAAAAGTCTTATCCATGTTATCAATATCAGAAAATGTGAAGCTAAACATCTCAGCACTTTAGATATCTGGGTCCATTACAAACTCAGCACATTTCAAACTTGGCATATTACCAACTCGGCCTATTAATGATAATACTGCATATATCACTGAGGGTCGTCGCTAACAAGCATGAAATATTTGCCACTGGATGTTGAGCAACAAACGATCAATCATTGTATCACTGGGTCTGACATGGAAATAGACAATTGTGCCAATAAAGATGCTGTAAAATATAGGTGTCACAGAAAAAAATTAAGATAGCCATCAAAGTTGTCGTAATGGGACTAGGTCGTTGTAGGAAGGCGTCTCAGAAAAAATAAAAAAACAGCCTTCCAAGTCTTGAAAGTGTCGTAATGATTTAGACTAGGATCTAGCCTTGAAAGTTGGGTACAAATTTCTTGTTTTCAGGGTAAAACCCAGTTTACAGGTGTTTAAAAAACAGTACATAGGGACATCTTTTTTGCTGTACAATTTATAGTATGAAATCTACATGTTTATCAATGACGAGCTATATGTACAATCACTAAATATGTGATCAGAAACAATGTTGTAATCAATCATAAAACATATGAATTTTGGAATGCATTTAAATTTGTCACTTTGTTCTCCTAAAGATATGTTGGACTAACATGCATACATTTCTTTTTTATAAATAAGGCGGTGAATTTTCTCGTTTGAATTGTTTCACATTGTCATTTCGAGGCCTTTCATAGCTGGCTATGCGGTATGGGCTTTGCTCATTGTTAAAGGCCGTACGGTTACCTATAAATGTTAATTCCTGTGTCATTTTGGTCTCTTGTAAAGAGTTGTCTCATTGGCAATAATACCACATCTTCTTTTTTTATTTGAAACAGACAGAAGAATATAAAAGATAATTGAATGTATTTTTAATTTTTTTCCAGAGTCTTGTATATAAATCCACAGATCCAATGTGTCTGAGGTTGAGGAAATCATTGCAGTAACCATGTAACAGTTAAGCATGCACCAGCTCAAAAATTTGGACCAAGATTTTAAAAAGGTAAACATCAGTTGATCAGCTCTTTTTATGTCCTCCTTAACTGAGTGATATACATTGTAGTTGGAACCCCCCCTTTTTTTTGGCCGATCAATGCATTTGAATGGGAGCATATAGTTGGAACCCCCCCCCCCCCCCTTTACTCTGGGTTGTGAACCCCCCTTTTTAAAATGGATGGATCCGCCACTGTATGTCCTTTAAATTAAGTTTGATAAGATCATTTGTGGCTCATGGACACATTCTTCTTATATTAATTTTAATTATCAAATTATAATTTGTTGATTTTATAGATTGCGTTCATTGGCATATGCTATGAGGTCTTGTTGTATCGATGTACATTCTAAATTTATTAAGGTAGAATCCTTTGCATATCTTAAATTAATTGAAAAATGACAATATTGTGAAACCAAACTTCCTTTATTAATTATTTGGACTCATTATTATTTGTAGAATAACCACTGGTTGCTCAAGAAAATATTATGTCCCCTCTCCCCCAGGTAAAGCGCTTTTTTTAAAAAGGGCTTAGGACTGTCCCTTAGGGGCGGACATAGTATTTTCTGGAACAGACATAATTTTATTAACACATGTTCAATTTAACAACAAATTTTTTTTTTTAAATAAGAACAAAGATTAATCATAAGTTATGAATAATTATATACTGTTGAAATTGTGTTAAATTTCTAACATACATCATCAAAATGTGTATAATTGGCAAAGATACAAACATCTCAGTAACAACACAACATAATTATGAATCTGCAGTTTATTTTAGGACCAGCAATAGAAAAAATATTGATTATGTTTAAACACAGGATAATTTTTTAAGAACTGCTGTAATTCATAAGTTGGGATCAATTTATTTTTTTGTATTTTATAATTTATGATTTTTTTTTTCAGGGATCTGAAACCAACACAAGACCAGCTGGGTCAATATTCCTAATGCGCCTCCAAATGAGGAACTAATGCGCCATCAAATGAGGAACACAAAAGTTGTGTGTAAACAAAAATTGTCTCTGTAGTGATATTGAACATGTTTCATTTTTAACAAGTGACTGAGCTTTACCATTTGTGTTGATCTGGAAAGTAGAGGATCATAGTATAAATATGTAAAATTTATGGAGTTTTTTAATGTATTCAAAGTATTAAATTTTCAAAGAAATTGTTGTGTGAAAAAAAATCGCTTTTCGTATTCCGAAAATTTAACCACATATATGTGAAAATGTCTTAGCTTCAAAACAAGCGATCCTACATATCCAGTGTACTATATTGACTGAGCTAGAGTAGAAAAGATTACCAACACCAACTACATGTATGCAGAAACAATTGCGCAAATTGCCCAGCTGATTAGAGGGCAGAAAACCAACATTTGGAATGACATGTACAATGTATACAACCAACACAAGACTAAAATTTGGAATAAAAATTAAAAATTCAGAAACAAACTATTATTTGTTTTATTGGTTCATGTATACGTAGCTACATGTACATTTTTACATTGTAAGAAAGAATAAGTCTGAACTTTTGGATAGGTCTATCATTTTGGTCTCTTGTGGACAGTTGTCTCATTGGCAATCATACCACAGCTTCTTTTTTATACTATCACTAGTGAAATGGAAAAAAAGCATAGTTAGTTGAATTGAATTTCAGGTTATTTTCTTCATTTGGGATATTTTTAGAAGTGTGTATGAATTGTGTAGAATATATATATATATAAATTAGACAGTCAGATTTTGGGCTGATTTTCCTAGCTTGTAATCGTGTAGTGAATCCAGCTGAATGAATTTTCAGTAAATATTAAGGTAAATGTGGTAGTTTGCTGTATTTCTGAATAAATCATTAAAAATGGTTATCCGTCGTCAAAGTGAAACCTACATTCTAGAATTTCCGCCATCATAGTGAAATCTATATTCTAGGCCACTGAAACACTAAACATTCAGAATTTGAAGCATGTACCAAGATGTCATGTTGAAGGCTGTACATGTACCTATAATTGCTAACATTATCAATATTTGATTTTAGGATAGAGGGTTGTCTTATTGGCCATCATACAAAATCTCCTTTTTTTGAAAAGCATTATGTGTTAAAAGAAAGAAAAGTTGCATATCTTAAATGGAAATGTGTAATTCTTGTACTTCAGTATTGCAAAAGTTAAAAACTTAAGACTTTATAAACCTTAAACAACTATTTTTGGGAAAACTAGATATTTATACATTTCACACTGAAACCTGCCAAAAAGATTAAAAAAAAACAAACTTTTTGACAATTTCATATACAGCTGGCAGTACATATCGACATCTGTCCATCTTTCCCACATAGAAAATTTTACAACTTAAAATGGGTCAAAAGAAAAAATAAAGACCCTGTTTACATACTTCTTCAATGGAATTGCATTGAATCTATCAATTAAATGAGGACAAGGGACATTTATAGTTGTGCTGTGACGTTGTTACAACGTTTTATGATGGTAATAAATTACGTCACAAATTACGTTGTGTGGATGGTTGTCAGCACGTGCCTTGGAGTTCACAAAATTACGTTGTACCAACGTAATTTTACTACGTTGTCACAACGATAGTATTACGTTGTCACAACGTAATGTCAACATTGGATTGTTTACTGGGTAAGTACTCAATGTCAGATATTAGGTGATACATTTTATTGCTGTTAGATATCAAGAGCTAAGTACTCAATGTCAGATATTAGGTGATACATTTTGTTGCTGTTAGATATCAGGAGCTAAGTACTCAATGTCAGATACCAGGTGATACATTTTGTTGCTGTTAGTTATCAGGAGCTAAGAGTACTCAATGTCAGATATCAGGTGATACATTTTGTTGCTGTTAGATATCAGGAGCTAAGTACTCAATGTCAGATACCAGGTGATACATTTTGTTGATGTTAGATATCAGGAGCTAAGTACTCAATGTCAGATATTAGGTGATACATTTTGTTGCTGTTAGTTATCAGGAGCTAAGAGTACTCAATGTCAGATACCAGGTGATACATTTTGTTGCTGTTAGTTATCAGGAGCTAAGAGTACTCAATGTCAGATATTAGGTGATACATTTTGTTGCTGTTAGATATCAGGAGCTAAGAGTACTCAATGTCAGATACCAGGTGATACATTTTGTTGCTGTTAGATATCAGGAGCTAAGAGTACTCAATGTCAGATATCAGGTGATACATTTTGTTGCTGTTAGTTATCAGGAGCTAAGAGTACTCAATGTCAGATATCAGGTGATACATTTTGTTGCTGTTAGATATCAGGAGCTAAGTACTCAATGTCAGATATCAAGTGATACATTTTGTTGTTGTTAGGTATCAGGAGCTAAGAGTACTCAATGTCAGATATCAGGTGATACATTTTGTTGCTGTTAGATATCAGGAGCTAAGAGTACTCAATGTCAGATATCAGGTGATACATTTTGTTGCTGTTATATATCAAGTCAGCTAAGTACGCAATGTCAGATACCAGGTGATACATTTTGTTGCTGTTAGATATCAGGAGCTAAGAGTACTCAATGTCAGATATCAGGTGATACATTTTGTTGCTGTTAGATATCAGGACCTTAGTACTCAATGTCAGATATTAGGTGATACATTTTGTTGCTGTTAGATATCAGGAGCTTAGTATTCAATGTCAGATATTAGGTGATACATTTTGTTGCTGTTAGATATCAGGAGCTAAGTACTCAATGTCAGATACCAGGTGATACATTTTGTTGCTGTTAGTTATCAGGAGCTAAGAGTACTCAATGTCAGATACCAGGTGATACATTTTGTTGCTGTTAGATATCAGGAGCTAAGAGTACTCAATGTCAGATATCAGGTGATACATTTTGTTGCTGTTATATATCAAGTCAGCTAAGTACTCAATGTCAGATACCAGGTGATACATTTTGTTGCTGTTAGATATCAGGAGCTAAGAGTACTCAATGTCAGATATCAGGTGATACATTTTGTTGCTGTTAGATATCAGGACCTTAGTACTCAATGTCAGATATTAGGTGATACATTTTGTTGCTGTTAGATATCAGGAGCTTAGTATTCAATGTCAGATATTAGGTGATACATTTTGTTGCTGTTAGATATCAGGAGCTAAGTACTCAATGTCAGATATTAGGTGATACATTTTGTTGTTGTTAGGTATCAGGAGCTAAGAGTACTCAATGTCAGATATCAGGTGATACATTTTGTTGCTGTTAGATATCAGGAGCTAAGTACTCAATGTCAGATACCAGGTGATACATTTTGTTGCTGTTAGATATCAGGAGCTAAGTACTCAATGTCAGATACCAGGTGATACATTTTGTTGCTGTTAGATATCAGGAGCTAAGAGTACTCAATGTCAGATACCAGGTGATACATTTTGTTGCTGTTAGTTATCAGGAGCTAAGAGTACTCAATGTCAGATACCAGGTGATACATTTTGTTGCTGTTAGTTATCAGGAGCTAAGAGTACTCAATGTCAGATATCAGGTGATACATTTTGTTGCTGTTAGATATCAGGAGCTAAGAGTACTCAATGTCAGATACCAGGTGATACATTTTGTTGCTGTTAGTTATCAGGAGCTAAGAGTACTCAATGTCGGATACCAGGTGATACATTTTGTTGCTGTTAGATATCAGGAGCTAAGTACTCAATGTCAGATACCAGGTGATACATTTTGTTGCTGTTAGATATCAGGAGCTAAGAGTACTCAATGTCAGATACCAGGTGATACATTTTGTTGCTGTTAGATATCAGGAGCTAAGAGTACTCAATGTCAGATACCAGGTGATACATTTTGTTGCTGTTAGTTATCAGGAGCTAAGAGTACTCAATGTCAGATATCAGGTGATACATTTTGTTGCTGTTAGTTATCAGGAGCTAAGAGTACTCAATGTCAGATACCAGGTGATACATTTTGTTGCTGTTAGTTATCAGGAGCTAAGAGTACTCAATGTCAGATATCAGGTGATACATTTTGCTGCTGTTAGATATCAGGAGCTAAGAGTACTCAATGTCAGATATCAGGTGATACATTTTGTTGCTGTTAGTTATCAGGAGCTAAGAGTACTCAATGTCAGATACCAGGTGATACATTTTGTTGCTGTTAGTTATCAGGAGCTAAGAGTACTCAATGTCAGATATCAGGTGATACATTTTGTTGCTGTTAGATATCAGGAGCTAAGAGTACTCAATGTCAGATATCAGGTGATACATTTTGTTGCTGTTAGATATCAGGAGCTAAGAGTACTCAATGTCAGATATCAGGTGATACATTTTGTTGCTGTTAGATATCAGGAGCTTAGTACTCAATGTCAGATATCAGGTGATACATTTTGTTGCTGTTAGATATCAGGAGCTAAGAGTACTCAATGTCAGATATCAGGTGATACATTTTGTTGCTGTTAGATATCAGGAGCTAAGAGTACTCAATGTCAGATACCAGGTGATACATTTTGTTGCTGTTAGTTATCAGGAGCTAAGAGTACTCAATGTCAGATACCAGGTGATACATTTTGTTGCTGTTAGTTATCAGGAGCTAAGAGTACTCAATGTCAGATATCAGGTGATACATTTTGTTGCTGTTAGTTATCAGGAGCTAAGATTACTCAATGTCAGATACCAGGTGATACATTTTGTTGCTGTTAGTTATCAGGAGCTAAGAGTTCTCAATGTCAGATACCTGGTGATACATTTTGTTGCTGTTAGTAATCAGGAGCTAAGAGTACTCAATGTCAGATACCAGGTGATACATTTTGTTGCTGTTCGATATCAGGTCAGCTAAGGCCAACTAAAATTAATTAGTAGATTTTCATCCAAATTTTTGAAAATAATGGGGCGGGTGGGAGAATTTTATTTTTTAAATTTTATTTCATATGAAACCCTTTTGTGAGGTGTTCTTCGTATATGCAAGTGTAATAATAAGCTTATATCATGTAATCACAAGTATGAGGAATCTTACATAATATTTCAAATCCTTAAATAAATATATCTAATTGCGGCTTTAAAAACTTAACAACAAAAACGTGTGAGAAATACTCTCTTCAGTTAGACTACCTACAAAAATGTATTTGGGTTTCTAAACAATGGTTTGTATTACCATAAAATGAAGCAAATGCATTGGTATGCAACACAATTATTATGAGAACAGAATAAAATGAAAACTCAGAAAGTGTTGAAAATAATAGGGTTGGTACTGTATATGCAAGATGAAAATATAATTATCATGTAAAACATGAACTTAATAATAAAAAAAAGTTGTTGTTTAATGAGTCTGTTTGGGTGTATTGGGACATTTGCTGTTTGTCAACATAAAAAGACAGCCAAGGGTAAAATCAAAGGGCTTGCATAAATAAAATGTGTATGTTAGTCGACTTTTTAAATTCAATAAACGGTCATAAATCTGACAAGTTCGTGCTTGTGTTTCAATATATATAATTCAGTCATGTTTTCTGTATCAATGGTTTCCACGAATCTTGTGCTTTGGGTATCATTTACAGTTTAAATGTCCTGAGACAAAGTCATTGCATAAATAAAAACGTCCGCAGTTTTCTAATCACAGAAATTTGTGACATACCGCGATTTGCAGTCTCGGAAACAGCGTTTTTCTCGTTACACCAATATTTCATGTCATTCTCGTTATCAATCTTTACTCTTGGAAGATGATGTTGTCATCATAGAGCAGCGGAAAGGTCGACTCAATCATTTTGGTTAAATTCACTCGAGGTACAAAACCGAAATTTGAAACAGGAAGCATTGAATGAAACGAAATTTTCACGGTTACCGGTAACGGGAATGAACAAAATCCGGAAATCGTAAATTTTATAAAATAAAAAAATTCGGGGCGGGGCGATTTCAGAGGGGCGGGCGGGGATGAAAATCTATCAATTAATTTTAATTGGCCTAAGTACTAAAAGTCAGATATCAGGTTATACATTTTGTTGCTGTTAGATATCAGAGGTTAAGTACTTAATGTCAGATATCAGGTGATACATTTTATTGTTGTTAGATATCAGGAGCTAAGTACTAAATGTCAGATATCAGGTGATACATTTTGTTGCTATTAGATATCAGGAGCTAAGAGTACTCAATGTCAGATATCAGGTGATACATTTTGTTGTTGTTAGATATCAGGAGCTAAGTACTCAATATCAGATATCAGGAGCTAAGAGTACTCAATGTCAGATATCAGGTGATTCAATTTGTTGATGTCAGATATCAGGAGCTGAGTATTTCAATGTTATATTTCAGGTGATACATTTTGTTGATGTCGGATATCAGCAGCCAGAATCCCAATGTAAGATATCAGGAAATACAGTTTGTTGGTGTCAGATATCAGGATCGAGAATGCCAATGTCAGATATCATGAAATACAGTTTGTTGGTGTCAGATATCTGGACCTATAATGTCAATGTCAGATATCAGGAAATACAGTTTGTTGGTGTCAGATATCAGGATCCAGAATGCCAATGTCAAATATCAGGAAATACAGTTTGTTGGTGTCAGATATCAGGATCCAGAATGCCAATGTCAAATATAAGGAAATACAGTTTGTTGGTGTCAGATATCTGGACCCATAATGTCAATGTCAGATATCAGAAAATACAGTTTGTTGGTTTCAGATATCTGGATCCAGAATGTCAATGTCAGATATCAGGAAATACAGTTTGTTGGTGTCAGATATCTGGACCCAT
Source organism: Mytilus galloprovincialis (assembly GCF_965363235.1). Lineage (NCBI taxonomy): Eukaryota > Metazoa > Mollusca > Bivalvia > Mytilida > Mytilidae > Mytilus > Mytilus galloprovincialis. The sequence continues at coordinate 2,265,474 of NC_134844.1, forward strand.
AATGTCAATGTCAGATATCAGAAAATACAGTTTGTTGGTGTCAGATATCAGGATCCAGAATGTCAATGTCAAATATTAGGAAATACAGTTTGTTGGTGTCAGATATCAGGATCCATAATGTCAATGTCAGATATCAGAAAATACAGTTTGTTGGTGTCAGATATCAGGATCCAGAATGTCAATGTCAGATATCAGCAAATACAGTTTGTTGTTGTCAAATATCTTGATCTAGAATGCCAATGTCAAATATCAGCAAATACAGTTTGTTGGTGTCAGGTATCAGGATCTAGAATGTCAATGTCAGATATTAGCAAATACAGTTTGTTGGTGTCAGGTATCAGGATCTAGAATGTCAATGTCAGATATCAGCAAATACAGTTTGTTGGTGTCAGGTATCAGGATCCAGAATGTCAATGTCAGATATCAGGAAATACAGTTTGTTGTTGTCAGATATCTTGATCTAGAATGCCAATGTCAAATATCAGGAAATACAGTTTGTTGGTGTCAGATATCTGGATCCAGAATGTCAATGTCAAATATCAGGAAATACAGTTTGTTGGTGTCAGGTATCAGGATCTAGAATGTCAATGTCAGATATCAGGAAATACAGTTTGTTGTTGTCAGATATCTTGATCTAGAATGCCAATGTCAAATATAAGCAAATACAGTTTGTTGGTGTCAGATATCAGGATCCAGAATGTCAATGTCAAATATCAGGAAATACAGTTAGTTGGTGTCAGATAATAGGATCCAGAATGCCAGTGTCAAAATATCAGGCAATACAGTTTGTTGGTGTCAGATATCTGGATCCAGAATGTCAATGTCAGATATCAGGAAATACAGTTTGTTGGTGTCAGATATCAGGATCCAGAATGTCAATGTCAGATATCAGGAAATACAGTTAGTTGGTGTCAGATATCAGGATCCAGAATGTCAATGTCAGATATCAGGAAAATACAGTTTGTTTGTGTCCGATATCAGGATCCAGAATGTCAATGTCAGATATCAGGAATCACAGTTAGTTGGTGTCAGATATCAGGATCCAGAATGTCAATGTCAGATATCAGGAAATACAGTTTGTTGTTGTCAGATATCTTCATCCAGAATGCCAATGTCCAATATCAGGAAATACAATTTATTGTTGTTAGATATTTGAAGCACAGAATGTCAATGTCTGACATCAGGAGATGCAGTTTTCTGATGTCAGATATCACAAGCCAAGATGTCAATGTGAGGTATCATGATGTGCAATGATGTACACATAGATATTTATCAATAAATGTGGCAGAAAGGACATATTAACCTATTTGACCTTCAGGCCATTCATTAGGAGGCGGTACCCGGTACTTTTACCCTCCTATGCTATTGACAAGTACTGCCTAATTGTAGAAATTTTTATATACTGTGGATTCATTTATTTTCGTGGATACCAATATTCGTGGATTAAGAAAAACTTGCATATTCGTGGATATTTAATTTCGTGGTTTTGCTGAAGTCTGCATACAAACCTATAGAAAAATTATCATTCGTTGAATATTTAATTTTGTGGTTTGACTGTCCCCACGAAATCCACGAAAATTGGTATCCAACGAATAATAATGAATCCACAGTATGATATTCATGGACTAAATTGAAAAGTACCACCTAGAAATGTGGAAAGTACCAGTCAACATGAAAGATAATGAAACCCCTGTGACCTTTGTCAATGAAACATGATGTTCTTTCTATTCATGGAATGACAATTGATACAAATGTAATTTAACAATAGGACTATCATATATCATAAATCCACCAATCTTTTGCCGCCTGAGAAATTAACATTGCGTCACAGATCTTTGAAAGAGTAATAATAGAATGGATAATTTTATTACAAGAGGTGACTACTATTAGGATCTTAGTGACTGATGTCATAGCAATCATTAACATAGAAAGACAAAGTTATTTTTGCTATATCAGTGTAAAAGACAGACCCATTGTGACTATAAATTACAGGTTTATTAAAGTACAGCTAAAGGAGTGGGTGTCCGTCAGTTCTAAATAATATGTAAAGTGACTTGTGTGGTTTAAAATGCTATTAATTAGAATTAATGCCAATCAAACAGAAAGAACATCTTTCTAACTCAGATATATTTCTATTTGTTGAAAACAACTTCTCAAAATAGTTTTCTGTATAAAATAAGATGAGATATGGAAAACTCTCCAACAAAGACCAAATGATGTAGAGGAACATGAAGTCAATACTTCTTTTTTTCTCATTTAGAAAATTGGGATTTAGAGAGTATTTAAAGAAGTAATTAATAGTAACATAAAGTTCTTCATTGTACAACATTTTAGTTTATTTGCAGGAACAATGGGTACAGGGACAAGGAAAATAAAAGCAAAGAACATTAGATACATTCCATACCTATCATTACAACAACAGGAAAACTATTTCCCTTAAATCTGATGAGCATAAACAAGACCAACAAACAGTGCTATGTTCAGCCTGCCAACGAGACATCTCTCCACAAAAGACCAAATGAAATAGAAATAAACAGCTATAGGTCACTTTACGGCCATCAACAATGAGTAAAACCCATAACACATAGTAAGCTAATAAAAAGTACCAGAGTTGACAAATGTAAAACAATTCACACAAGAGACTAACAACCTGAGTACAAAACAAGGATTTTTTTTCTCTGCATGAGGCAAGGACACAAACTACTGATGATAATTTTAACATGAAAAAGAACTATATCTTAAACTTTTATAACAATAGATATAAGAAGATGTGGTATCACTGGTATGATCAAGTGCCAATATGAATAAGACAACTCTAAATACATGTCACAATCTGTAAAAGTAAACCATTAATCTACAGCATTGAGAAATAAGCCCCTCCCCCTTAAATCCCTTAAACTGACAGTATAATGTGTTGGAATCTAGACCGGATTCAGAACAGATGCAGAATAGCATCTGACCTACTCTGCTCGGAATGCAGTCTAGAAACCAGTTAATCCAGTTGGGTACTAGTAAAACAAACACATGTATGGGAAAAGAACCACAGTTTAATGCTTAGTTTTTCATATTAATAAACCACAAACAACAGTAAAGTTTTCAAACAATACACAAATTAATTAATGAACAATCTGTGGTATTCAAACTTTCCAAACATGTAAAGTGGAACCAGTAGGGGTGGGTAAGTATAATTTATCATTTCCCAAGGGCCGAAGCAAATTTATTCATGACTTTCTGTCGATGAGCAAAGGAAGGATCCAAGTATAACTTATATGCATCTGATTTCCAATCACCCTGAGATTGAATATGATCAGCTGGTATCCCACATTCTAAGGCAAAGGAGGCCCCCCTCCCTCTACGAATGTTTTAGCATTTTTACAAAGGACCAACACAGAGCCTTGGCTCACACCGAATAAAGTTACTTAAACTCCCTAAAAATTTTATTTGAAGTTAAACTATATACCTGGCATGTGACAGTTTGAAGAAAACTTGATGTGACAAACAATATATCAGACATTCTAGTAAATGATTGAAACAGTAAAATCATTAAAATTAAAGACAATTATTACTGTTTGACTGTAAACTTGTCCCAATTATCTGAAGTGAAATCTCCTACAATATAAACCAAGTATACCATTTAAACTTAAACCTAAGATAGCAGAGGGGGAGGACAGGGGTAAGGGAGACAGGGAGAAAGGGGGTAGGAGAAAGGAGAAAGGGGGTGGGAGAAAGGAGAAAGGGGGTAGGAGAAAGGAGAGGAAGGCTGGGAGAAAGGAGAAAAAGTTTGAGAAAGGAGAAAAAATAAAATATCCCTCCTTTAAAAAAAAATTCTAATATTTCAAGAAAAAATATCTCAAAAGGAGATGTTTTATTCTAGTGGGAGAAAGGAGAATGGGGGTAGGAGAAAGGAGAAGAGGGGTGGGAGAAGGGAGAAGGGTACCCCCCTGTCCTCCCCCTCATAGCATGTTAGAGAAAATCCATTGTAGCTGAGGAATGGATCAATTAAACTTTCCCATGACATTTCTACAACACAGAACTGCATTGTGGTTGTTATCTAGTGCACATTATAATGGTCCAATTATCTAGTACCAAGTAGGCTGATTCATAAATATTATCTCAATCTCAGAGCTGTTAAAGACAAGTGGAACATGTTCAAATCTGAACAGAATTTAGCAATTACAATCAGCAACAGTTTCTTCCAATGTTAAAAACAAAAATAATGGTTTTGAAGATCCATAAATTCAAGAGAGAAGACAAAAATTACAGAAACACTTCAGATTTTATCATTCAAGAGAGGAAAACATCTCTATTCTCAATGTAATGTAACAATACTGATTGAAAAGAACAAACAGATAAATTACAATTATATTGTTATTTGTTTTCTAGCATTGCTCATGTTGATAGATCCATTAAAGTTTCTGCATTTAAATGAGAACACTGTGAACTAAAAGTAATATGCAAATAGAAATGAAACTAGAGGTTCTAATCATACTGTGTCCCTCACCAAGGCCTATGTACATATTTTTTAACAAAGGACACTGTCCAACATTGTAGATGAGAAAAGAATTCATGACAAAAATCTCTCTGTTATGTTGATTTTATATAAATGCTAATTGTTTTATTTATTTGGATATTGTCTATCTTTCTTTATAGTTTTTGCTCAAACACATAAGAAGGTAAAATAAATCCGTATTTAAGGGCAATAACTCCTAATAGGAGTGACAGTCTACTTAAACTAATAATACATGTGTATTGGTAAAATTTTACGTGTTTGTAGAAATTGCCTTGCTGTAACTTTTTGTTATTCAAAGTTTCTATGTATCTTTTATATATTTTGTAAAATAAGGTAAATATCATCATTCAAGGGCAATAACTCTAATATCAGGAGTCATTGTACAATTTCCTCCGTATTTTCTTAATCGTAGATCTTTTTTAATGTTGCTGATTTTTTGCTTATTTGGGCCAGGTGAGCTAAGAAAGGGTAAAAGATACCAAGGGACAATCTAGAACCATAAATTAAAACAAAAATTTAACAAGAAAGTGTCCTTATTACACAGATGCCCCACACTTACACTATCATTTTCTATGTTTAGTGGACCATGCTATTGGGGTCAAAAATCCAATTTGGCATTAAAATTAAAAAGATCATATCATTTGTACAAAGTTTCAAATTGATTGGACTTCAACGTCATCAAAAACTACATTGACCAAAAGCTTACACCTGAACCCGGACAGACGACCTACGAAAGAAAAGACGAAAGATGAATAGACAAACGAACAAACAAAGGAATGGATGCACAGACCAAAATACATAATGCACCTAGGAAGAGCATAAAATGTCAAAAAGACAGTCCACAAAACACTACACTGGTCTGTCACCAGAGACTATCACTAAAGAACTCCGCCTAACACCTAGAGGAAACTATCACTAAAGAACTCCACCAAACACCTGGAGACTATCACTAAAGAACTCCACCAAACACCTGGAGACTATCACTAAAGAACTCCACCAAACACCTGGAGACTATCACTAAAGAACTCCACCAAACACCTGGAGACTATCGCTAAAGAACTCCACCAAACACCTGGAGACTTATAATCACTAAAGAATTCCACCAAACACCTGGAGGAAACTATCACTTAAAAGTCTAAACTATACCAAAATCCTGGAGGAAACTTTAACTAAAGAACTCCACCAAAAACCAGGAATTAATTTTCTGAATAAAAATGATCATGATGAAATGTTTCTTTATATATTGCAGTCCATTGTATAAGACATGGTTATATAAAAAAAATATAGCAATTACTATGATACTGTTTCTAAGTGTTATAGAAAGTTATCAGAACGGAATTACAGTATTACTACTGAAGTGACAACAGTGTTTCTCTCATCAGAAATGACTATCTTATGTGTCTTATTGTAAAATGTTCCTTATATATTATAAATCTCATGTTGCTGAGGAAGCAATATTTCCTGATAAGAGTAATGTTTCTAAGCTGACAATTAAATTGAAATGATACCACTGCTGAAACTCTTTCTCTGTAATTTGATTTCCTGCTATTTAACAAATTCAATTATTGTGCACAAAATCAAATAGTTTATGTCATTGTTCGAAACTTCAAGGCATTGCAAAATAATTTAATTTTCTTGTAGTGAAATAGTAACATTATTGTATTCTCTTTCATGTTAGGATACTAAAGTTTAGTTTACTTCTTATTCTTAGTTTTTTTAGAGATCAATATGTTTGAATAAAAGGCTTTATATGGCTGACACAGGAAACCATATCTATATGAATGAAAAATCATGTATAATATACTGTAAATCGTTTAATAGAGTTTTAAAATGATAAATAATGGAAAATATTAGGAAGTTATTACTAAATTTAAAGAGTAAAAAAAAGAATAAGTCTTGTACATTAATTTTCATCAAGAGTTACAATTTGTAAAAGTAAACTATTATAGGTCAGAGTATGGTCTTCAACACAGAGCATTGACTCACACAGAACAGCAAGCTACAAAGGGCCCCAAAAATGACTAGTGTAAAACCATAATCAAACAGGAAAACCAACAGTCTAATCTATATAAAAATTGAGAAACAAGAACTAATTATGAACTACATCAACAAACGACAACTACTGAAGAGCAGATTCTTGACTTAGGACAGATGCAAACAATTGCAGCAGGTTTAAACTTTTAATAGGTACCAACCTTCACCCTTACCTGAAACAATAGTGTAACATCACAACATAGAAAGACACACTATAAAATATCAGTTGAAATTTCTTAACTCAATCAAAAGACATATAAAACACTGGTGAACATACACTGTACGAATATGCACAGATAGCAAAAAATGTTCACTACATTCTTTGACAAAGATCACTTTAGTTAAACAGCATTTTTCGCATATTCTAACATTTTTTCCTCATTGCAAATGAATTTGCATGTTTTGGAAATATATGCCTCAAATACCATGGTTAATTTTGCCATTTTGGATATTCCTTTTTAACCCTCAGGAGCATATATTGCCTCCAAAAATTTTCGGATATGACATTACATACAGAAAGCGAGCTTAAACGGGTAAAAGTACATGTATAATTCCCATGGATCTATGGTAGTATTCTCTTATTTATTCTCAAAAGTATACATAAACATGTTTATGAATTAAAGCTTACAAGTAAAAAAAAGATTTAAAGTCACCTGTACAAAGAGTTTCAATCCATATCTATTTGGTGTAATTAAACAGATATATCATGTTACTGAGGGGTACTTGCGAAAATTTACCCTCAATGACTGGTATTTTTCGCAAATTCACCTCCATAACATGATATCTGTTCATAATGGCCTAATTTATGTACAAAATAATGAATGAAAAACAAATAAGATAAACAGCTTAGTTAACACGGATAACAACCACTGAATTACAGGCTATAAACTTTGTATAGTTTCTTCCTTTTTATTACACTAGTTAAAAATTACAACCAGAAAACTTTATAAATTAAAAAAAAAATACTAAAAATACCACAGCTATCTTATATTCATTCTACAGAGTTAGTGCTCTGAGTTATCAATGATTAAACTCTAATCCTAAATCCCCAATAAGACAGCAATGTTAAAATAATTCATTTCGGATTACAGATCCAGATATAATCCTTAAGTTCCGTAACCTATATCTTCTTTACAATACAATTCACCAACGCTCATTAATTTCAATCAGAATTTTATTGATGGAACTCTCAGAGTGTAAAATAAAAACTTGTTACCATAAAATCGTATGAAATAAAGTTCCTTGGGAGAAAACGAATTTAAGTACTGTTACTGTCCATATTAGATTAACTTTAGTCACGGAAAATTACTATAAGACTATTATCCAACATTCACATAAAAGATATTTTTTTGTTCGGCAGTCTATTCATGACTTGATAGATATATAGTTCTCCGCCACATCTCTAGTGGTGCCTTCAGTCATTAAGTCATATTACTCCCATAAGGCCAATATAAATTGATTGTTCATTCTTTGAGTTCCGCTAGCATCTATTTTTGGCACATGAAGATTTTGATAAAAAAATAATATCAATATACCGTAGATAAAGTGACAATATTTTAGCATATTACCACCCATCGGGGACAGTCTTTATAGAAAGTCCCTGCATCCATAAAGTATTAGGCTAAATATTGAGAATTTATAATATGAAACAGAAAACTTTGTATTTTTAAAGTTAAATTCTGCACAAATTGCATGACACTTTAAGAATTATTTTCAGAAGACCAAAACTTAAAAGTTTCCCTCAATGTCAATATAAAATTCAAGCACCTAATATTTATTTAAGATGGTATAATACACTACAGGGAGATAACTCTAAAAATCAGCTGAATGTTTTAATAATGTTGTAATGTTAAGGAAATATTAAGCTTCTCAATAGCTTAGTGTTTGTCAAACTGCTATATATCCAATGACATATTTTCAATAAAGAGTGCGGTTTAAGGTTTTTTGAAATTCTTATTTTTTTTTATCAAAGGATCGAAGTAAATATTTTGTCATAATTTAATGAAATTAAACGAGCCAAATTAATTTTAATCAAGGTGTTTGGTACCTGAGTTGACCTTCATGGCCTAAAAATTATTTTATCAGAAATAAAAATTTATAAGTTACTGGATCTTTTTTTCTTTTTGCCTGAATAAATTGTTAACAATTTGCATTCATTGGAAGAGACGATGTAATAGGGTCAATGAGCATTTATCAATTACAACAGTTCAATATCTTGTCATACAACATCTTCTCATCTTTAATTATTATTTTATTATTTACCGTTATTGCTAATATACCTCATACTGACACTAAATCTCATCACTTTATTGTTCTGAAACAAGGTTTACATGCAATGTGTAAAATTATAGTGAGGTTAAAAGTTTAACAAATAATTTCTCTGTTTATAGTAATAACTCCTTAATTAAAGTATACATAAAAAAGAAAATGTGGTATGATTGCTAATGAGACAACACTCCACAAGAGACCAAATAAGACAGAAATCAACAGCTATAGGTCACTATACGGCCTTCAACAATTAGCAAAACCCATGCATACCACAGAGTAAGCTATAAAAGGCCAGAATTCACAAATGTAAAACAATAAAAACAAGAAAACTAACAGCCTAATTAATGTACAAAAAAGTGCTTATGAATAAACATCATAGAATAACACTTTTAAAATGAATTGATTGCTATCATAGAAGTTCAACACTACATTTCAGCATTATCAGCTGTTTTGAGACAACTAGTTTTTTGTTGGTGGAGGTCTAAGCCACAGAGAGCCACAATATTTGGCCACACTTTAATAAGTCAATACTTCACTCACTCTTACACCAGAGGCTGGGAGTGTCTTGATCAAGAGGCAAACTTCAAGATGATTAGTACATTAATTCATTTGATACTGAGGGTATATTGATTATTTCCATGTACCAGACATGTGTTGTTTTTCATTCAAACATCTCTTAAACTATCTAGATTCATAATGCTAAGAGATGTTCTACCTATTAATTTGTATCTTTCAATATAATCTTAATAACAGAGACCACTCTTTGACATTCAGCTTTATTTTTGCTGAAATGACATAAAATGCAAAGACATCAATAAGTTACATAATTGAAGTTTTATTTCCTGTTTGCCCCTCAAAAGCAAAGGTTGAGGTTGATTTTCAACGAAACTGTAACATTGTCAATTTAATATTTTGTCAACATATCAAAGTTTGACATCTTAATATTCTTGTTATATTTTCTACTTTGGGAATAAATAGTCTGTAAAATTAGTTGTTTTTTTCAGTAATACCATCACAGAGCAACCTTTAGAAATATAATAAGATAACTGCCTAATACTATTACCAAGAAACAATCTGACTATAATACCTGCATGATTTAGAAAGAAACAATCTGACTATAATACCTGATTTAGAAAGAAACAATCTGACTATAATACCTGATTTAGAAAGAAACAATCTGACTATAATACCTGATTTAGAAAGAAACAATCTGACTATAATACCTGATTTAGAAAGAAACAATCTGACTATAATACCTGATTTAGAAAGAAACAATCTGACTATAATACCTGATTTAGAAAGAAACAATCTGACTATAATGCCTGATTAACATCCTTGTTGACAATAATGAAGATTGTTATGATTAAGTTTCCAAGTATCAACAGCCAGAGATCAATAATACCTGAATTACTGAGAACATTGTCTTTGAAGTTCTATACTAAAGTGGTGGGATGGAATCATTTGTGTTTATACAAAAGGTGTCACCCTCCGCTATTCCAGTATACATATATGATGTTCAGCTTAGTTGACCTCAAATGAAAAATTATACTGCATTCAAATAATGACCTTTAAGATAGTTTGACTTAAATGATATATTTTCTTTCTATTTTAATTTTTTTTTTTTAAATTAAAACATCCTATTCAAATTTAGAAGCCTTTTCAATGTTGAGTTCAGTGATCTTAATTTGAAGGATTCCAATTCCAGTTCAACATTATGATGCTTAGAGCAGTCATATCCAATCAAATTTTAACTATCAGTCCTATATGCCTATAAGGGATAAAGTCATAACAAACAAGTTTCTGAGTGATTATAATGTTAAAGAAATTATTGAATCATTGGGTGCATCTATACTTAACTGAGGTCCTTTTTTTAATTTGTTTTACATCTATTAGGAATCATCTTACATAATTGAAATAATAAAAAAAAATTATTAAAAAACAGACAAAATATCTTTCTTTTCTTTGAATTTTACATTTTTGAAACCCAGAAACCTATAAAATGTGTATTGTGTACGAATAAATTGCAGCGGAATAGACACAGTGTTTACATAGGTAAATAAATTAGTTTTGGAAACATATGGTCTATCAAAGTGTAAATACAAAAAGATATTATATCACAGATAGTAATCACAATCAATTATTTCATTTGTAGATAATGCAAGTTATATAAAAATTACATCTAAACAAATTAAAATAAGAAAATATGTTCGCTTGTATTATCACATCTCCATCAAATCAAATGAACAAATATTGTAAAGCATATCTTAAATATTCTGTAAAAGTTAAAAATATAATATGACATATGCTTGCCCCTGAATTTAGCAAACTAATAAGATATCTAAGATATTTCTGTAGGACATAATTTCCAATAAACTAGAATTTTTGGTAATTTTTAAGAAAGACAACATTCAGAATTTGAAACATTACTTTTTATTTCATATTTTTTAATGTATTAAGGGGGCTCATGGGTATAAGTCATTTTTTTTTGGTATTATATGTTTTTTATAAATGAACTTTATCATATACTTAATAGAAAAATGAAATGAAAAATAGGGTCACCATTCATTTAAGCTCACAATCTCACAATCTGCCTCTGAAAGAAGCATACATTTTTGTTAATGTCCTTTTTTTTCTGTTGGACTAATAGGAGAAATAGAGGTAATATCAAAATAAAACTAGAGGCTCCTAAGAGCCTGTGTCGCTCACCTTGGTCTATGTGCATACATGTATTAAACAAAGGACACAGATGGATTCATGACAAAATTGTGTTTTGATGATGGTGATGTGTTTGTAGATCTAAGCTTACTTTACTGAACATTCTTGCTATTTACAATTTTCTCTATTTATAATAAACTTGGCCCTGTAGTTACACAGAGGAAAATATTTTGTACAAATTTACAAAAATTTATAAAATTAATAATGAAAATTGTTAAAAATTGACTATAAAGGACAATAACTCTTTGAGGGGTCAACTGACCATTTAGGTCATGTTGACTTATTTGTGTAGATCTTACTTTGCTTAACATTATTGCTCTTGACAGTTTATCTCTATCTATACTAATATTCAAGATAATAACCAAAAACAGCAAAATTTCTTTAAAAATTACCAATTGTGGGGCAGCAACCCAACAACCAATTGTCCAATTCCTCTGAAAATTTCAGAGCAGATAAATATTGACTAGATAAACAATTTAACCCCTTTTCAGATTTGCTCTACATGCTTTGGTTTCAGAGTTATAAGCCTAAATCTACATTTTACCCCTATGTTCTATTTTAAGCCACAGCGGCCATCTTGGTTGGTTGGCCTGGTCACCTGACACATTTTTTAAACTAAATACTCCAATAATGATTTTGGCTAAGTTTGGTAAAATTTGGCCTAGTTATAAGTGTCAGAGGAAAAGATTTTTGTAAAAGACTACAAAATTTACGAAAAATTGGTAAAAAATGACTATAAAGGGCAATTACTCCTTAAGGGGTCTACTGACCATTTTGATCGTTTGACTTATTTGTAGATCTTACTTTGCTGAAAATTATTGATGTTTACAGTTTATCTCTATCTATAATAGTATTCAAGATAATAACCAAAAACGGCAAAATTTCCTTAAAATTACCATTTTAGGGGCAGCAACCCAACAACGATATGTCCGATTCATCAGAAAATTTCAGGGCAGATAGATCTTGACCTGATGAACAATATCACCCCTGTCAGATTTGCTCTAAATGCTTTATTTTTAGGTAATAAGCCAAAAACTGCATTTTACCCCTATGTTCTATTTTTAGCCATTGCGGCCTTCTTGGTTGGTTGGCCGGGTCACCGGACACATTTTTTAAACTAGATACCCCAATGATGATTGTGGACAAGTTTAATTGGTTTAATTTGGCCCAGCAGTTTCAGAGAAGATTTTTGTAAAAGTTAACAACGACGGACGACGACGGACGACAGACGACGGACGCAAAGTGATGGGAAAAGCTAAAAATATAGGTCACCAATGAGTTAATAAAGATATTTCAATTTTAATGCCAAATAATGGCATTTTTGCACCAAAGGGAGAAAATTTGGAGCTTTTTTAACGATAAAAACATTTTAAAAGTCATCTGTGGTCAAACCGATTCAATTTGTTTGGTTGATTTTTGTACCATATCATAAGTAATAACTATATTAGTATAATAAATAAAATTGAAATGAGAAAATAAATGTTTATTTTTTGGCCAAAATTTGTGTACCCGTTAGCCTGACTGAGTCCTTAAGATAATATTCCAAATTTGTTCATTGATATTCTTACTTATATTCTGAAAGTTCTATCATATCAGGAATATGTATACTGCTTTTCCAGAATTTATCAGTACTATTATATATCATACTAAAATACTATGAGACAGACGTTAGTTACATTCAGGATAACTTAAGAATAAATTAGAGATTTAATTTTTTCTGTAAGTAGAAATTGAGGGAATTTTAGAAATCTTTTAAAATTCTGAATATAGGCTAAATACTACAGAAAGACAATTTCCAGACAGAATACTTTATAAAATAAAATATCAAGACAACTATAAACCAATTAAAGACATAACCAGACAGAAAATCAGTAAGAAAAATTCTGTAGCCAGGTGTTGACAGATAAGGGATAGACAGATTCTCAGACTCCAAAATATATTATGAATAAATTTGAAAATGGAAATGGTGAATGTGTCAAAGAGACAGCAACCCTATCAAAGAGCAGGAAACAGACAAAGGCCACCAATAGGACTTAAACACAGTGAGAAATCCCGCAACCAGAGGCAGGCTTCAGATGACCCTTAAACAAAAATGTGTACTAGTTCAGTGATAATGGACGTCACACTATACTCCAAAACATATAAATCAACTAAACATGTTAAACATGTTCTATGAGATTTCAACCCTACCCCTATACCTCTAGCCTCTAGACTATTTTAAAGCTTCGGTAGCTTAAAATATTGCATGTAGCTGTTAAAACATAGCATCTGCCTTGAAATATAACCTTGCTTATTACAGATACAATGCATGTCCCTACAAAACGAACTATATATTTTCCCGTTTGAATGGTTTTACACTAGTAATTTTGGGGCCCTTTATAGCTTGTTGTTCGGTGTGAGCTAAGGCTCCGTGTTGAAGGCCGTACTTTAACCTATAATGGTTTACTTTTTAAATTGTTATTTGTATGGAGAGTTGTCTCATTGGCACACACACCACATCTTCCTATATCTATATATTGTCACATCACCCCTGCCATACCTATAAATCATGACAAGTAATCATCTTTATAGTTACCTGCATGATATTGATGATACTAATGTGTCTAATATCATTATTACCTGTAATTACAGGTAAGTTAATCAATTCTTTTTTATCCTTTCGTTAATTAAAAATCAATCGTCATCATTGAAAAATGGTCTGTTATGATTTACCGTGGGAAACTTATGATAATGATATACTCATTTAGGCCTTTGATGTTTTCTTTAGTTTAACAATGCAACCTCTCTAAAACTTAAGGAAATAAAATTTAATGAGACTGAATATCAAAGAAAATTCAGAGAGAATTTAACAGAGGAAAACCCTACTAAACAACAGTTTTTCGAAAGAAAAAAAAAGACTGACTTTATAATTCCAAGGTCAAATTTCAAATATAATCTAAAATATCGCAGAGTAACCTGAGCAACCCTGATTGTTGCAAGGAAATGACAGAATAAACAGTTGCAAACAATAAATCACCATTTGTTAATCCTCTTAAACTTAACCTTATCACAAATACAAATGTTGTTGAAACTGATGACTCTGGATTGATTGTTTATACTGGTGTTTAATGCCTCTTTCAGCACCATTAGGTTTTTAAATAGTGGATAAATCTAAATGTTGAAACTGATAAGTCTGGATTGATTGATTGATTGGTTATAGGTGTTAAATGCCTCCTTGAAGACAGCAATATCAGCTTTTATATTGAAAGATAAGCAGAAGAGCACATAGTGTACCACTGATCATCCCAGTCAGTTAAGATTGGAGTTGAATGCAACTGGCACGAGATTGAAACTCAAAAACTCATGTGTGTTTTGCTTGTAGTTTGGATTATTTAGACCACTGGCGGCCACAGAGACCCTGCTGAAACTGGAACATCAGATACCTAAGTTATGCTTTATGTAGGTATATATAGTCAGTCAATACTGAATAGATGTACTTTTGTTATTTGTATAAAAGCTTGCAGTGTTACTTTAATAAACTTCAAGTCTTCACCACATCAAATATATCTTAAAACATTTTTGTCTTTGAGCATCATACCCAATTAATTGGATTTCATACAAAGAAATTTATTTGCTTCATTTGAAAAAACATGTAAAATCAATCTAGCATAAAATCCTTTATCTATTTGAGAAAACTTCTACGAATTCAAATTAACTTTTTAATTATACACATCAAAAACCTTTTTTTACTTTTTGCACGTATAAATTTTCTGTGACATTTTAAATCTGAGTAAATTATTCTGATGTTATCCATTACATAAGCTGTATCAACTTTGGTATTTATATTTCCTACCATGATTACCATCAGCAGGGAACAACAATTATTTTTACTTTTCTTGGTTTGCTCATCAATGGCAATATTCCTTTAAGGATAACTGTAGATTTTCTTAGTTTCATGGAATATTTTACAGACAGGACAGTAATTAGTTTTTCCGATTTTCTTCCTCAATTAAAACATTGCATGTGAAGTCTTTTGCTCCGTCTACTTATCTTATTTCCTGAGAAATTGGAACACTTTATTATTAAAGCCATGCATGTTTGCTTTTTTTTCTTTAATTTCTAAATTATCTTGAAAATAAGGTCAATAATGGTCTTCTCTTTTAACTTCCTCAGATAATGAAGACTTTACGCGTGAATTACTTCTAAGGCTATCTGTAATGTTTTCTTTGAATCCTGTCTCTATTCAATGAATATTACTTATATATTTTTTTATATATTCATGACAAACTGAAACACTTTAAGTATTACTGTTTAATGATCTTCGTTTCTGAACTAAATGGATCATTGCATATACGGGTTTTGTTTTATTTCTGAACTATATGGATCTCCAATAATATATGTAAAATAAAGGAATGCAAAAATACAAACAAAACACAATTTTTTTAAATCTCAAGTTTGGGAAGAAACATTTCAGTTATGTGCTTACTTAAAAAGCATTTAAACTTTAAGGATAACACCCTTCTGGTTTATAACTGACGATTTCAAGAGTTCTTATTATTTCTAGATTTCATCAATATTATTATTAATTATATTAAAACATTTTTTTTTTTTTTTTTTTTTTTTAAAAACCTACAATGCATTCATTAAAAATATGTCTCCATAAAATCTATAATAGAGCATAAATGAATCAATATGATGATAGAATGTTTTAAAGAACCCCTTACTGCTGATTCATTAAAGGAGTACAGCCGTTATGAAATAAAACAATTATAATTAAAAAGACTTACCTAAAAGTGACAATTTTAGTGTTGAAATGTTGTTTTGGTTGATAGAATCTTTAAGTGACGGGTGGGTAAACTCGGCGTAACATCCCTGTCGGTGGACAGACATCGTAACATCTACTGTCGGTACATTATTATATTACATCTATGTTTAATCAAACTCACACAATCATAGGTTGGATCATCAAATTCTCATTTACAGTTTTCCGTCAAATTGCCCATCTAAAATAAAAAAAAGAAAGTGTGGTTATATTGATTTGATGTTCAATGGTGATAGGTCTACAAATGAGACAATTTATCTACCTCTTTGTGGTCAATATTTGACAGATAATTTTCAAGGTATATTCTAAGTTGAAAAAGAAGATACAGGTAAATAAAATTATAACTAAAACATGATTTTTTTTTAACACTCAAATTGATTCTTTACTGCACATATTGCTATTTAACAATAAAACTTGGTGAATTAGTACAGCGTTTCATCAAAATATGATTTGAATCATTATAAAAATATGTTTATCAATTATAAATAATATTTCAACATGCAATATAATGTAATTGAATATTACTATAAGAGATATGCATTATTAAAAAAATGGGAGTTCTAGCAAGGATCCATTTACAAGGTTTTAGTATAACTTTCTTATGTTCTCTTCTAAAACCGTAAATTAAGAAATTTTTGGTGCATTTAAAATTGCAATTGTTGACCAATGAACTAAAACCTGAGCTTTAAAGTTCTTGAAATAATTGTTGCATATAAATGATGCTACTAAAATTAAGAAATGCTAGCTTCTATTTTTTACCAAACTCAGTAATCTATAAAAAATTTCTTAAAACATAACAAGAGTGCACACGCTGAAATGTCTTGCCTTCTTTACTTATCATTGACATTATGTTGATAGTTCTAAATATAAAGCTTTATTACAACTGTCACATAAACTTAACATTAACCAAGAAAACTAAAATTGACCAATGAACCATGAAAATGAGGTTAAGGTCAGATGAACCATGCCAGGAAGACATGTACAGCTAACAATTCTACCATACAACAAATATAGTTGACCTATTGCATAAAAATTTGTAAGGGTTCCGCGGAACCCAGTGTCTCGCCTACTTTTGCTGTTAATCACACACTCATCAAAAATGATGAAAAAAATCAATAAAATTATTCCTCTCGATACTATCTTTTGATTGTCAGATTAGCTAGCTTCTGTCCAAGTTTGGTAAAAATCCAGGCTAGTTTAAGAATCTTAAAAATGTTTTAAATACTTTAACTGCAGACTGTATGTAATGTTAACTGGAAGAATCAAAGAGCAGAATGCTCTGAGGGACATGACTGCCATAGTTTTCATTGACACATGTATAGCAGTTCTGCCAACTTTTCATTACTAAAGCAAATGCGTGTCAGATTTGGCCAAAATTGAAAAGATCAAAGAGGAAAAAGTAGATCCAAGGATACTGCCGCAAAAAAGATGAACTTGCGTGAGTCTCACGCATTTGCATGAGTCTCAACTTTTTTGGCAACCCTGGTACAGCTGGATAGTATTATTTTCAAAACTAATTCAACTGGGCATGCAAAATGTAATAATCTGAATAGTCACTCAACTTTAAAAATAGCCAATCCAAGTGTATGAGCAATGTACTTATAAGAATTATAGTTATCCTGTACCATTGTAAACTCGTACCACTAAAAAAACCTTGTACCAATGCAAACTCTTACCACTGCTAACTCGTACCAAATTATTTAAATGCATTTAAATGGTGTTAAATGATGAATATATACATGCTATACGTTACTTTCACTCAATACCTCTTAAGTCTGTAAAATGTATATAATTTGAAAGTACAATGACCAATTTGTAGCTAATGTTCCTTGTGTCTATTGGATAGAAAATACCGTGGCAGATGTAGATTATTAAAGTATTAACAGTTTCACCCTAAGAAAATATTAATTTTTCATGAAAAAATCTTAGCAGTTAATCAAAATGATTTCCAAAATTATTTTACTGTCTATAAATAACAATGAAATATAACTGTTTCCTGTTAAGGGGTTCCCAAATTTTCTCGCCAAAAAGCACATGGCTTTCAACAATTGTAAACATAGCATTCAATTTGTGATCATGGATTACAGCTTTAATTAATTTAAATTGGATATAAATATTCAATTTAAGCAGGCCTGTAGCCAAGAATTTCCAAGCGGGGATTCGTTGGACTCACAAACTCGACTTCAGCAGTCACAATTCGAACAGAACATTGACTTTAACAGTGCTTATTTGTTTTCAAGGGTTTGGGTCCAAACCCCCCTGGCTATGGGTATGTTAAGGTACAGTTAAAGCAATGTTTTAACTTTCTTCTGGATTAAGTTCTAGTTTGAAAGATCAGTTTAAACAATAAAGCTTAAAAAAACATTCTCTATTTTTGTCTAAGTTTTCATTAAAATCCAGTATAAAACTCAAGTAATTCAACTTTATTTTTATTAAGTTAACAAACAAAAACCCATAAAACATCATATTTTTTAATATATTTTTAATGATACGAGTTTACTTTACAGTTGATTGAGTTCTGAATGGTACGACTTCCCAGTGGTACAAGTTAACTTTTTTGGTACGAGTGAACGTGGTACGAGTTTTCGGTGGTACGAGTTAACTTGCTTCCGTATCTTATCACCGTAATTCTAGGTGGAACTCCATTTCTAACTCTTTAAATATTGAAGTTCCTTTGGGTCAGAGGGCATGACTCCTTTCCCTACACACTCCTCTGTTTAAATTGAGATCGTTCTTAATATAATACGACGTTTATCGGCATCTAACGAGCTAATTTTTCTTGACGAGTCGTATTGTATTTCGATTTTGACGGAAAATACTTCCGGAAGGGAGACAACTTGACACGATAATATGGAAGACTCCATTTCGGCTGAAGGGGTGTTATAGGTAACTTTTACGATGTGGAATTCGTTTATTTTAATTTAAATGATGCATATGATTTAAAATTATGCAACAACAATAACCCTTAATAGCAGACAGACATAAAAAGAATCCCACGAGTTTCAAATTAATCAATGAAGCGAAGAATCCAGAGCAACCAGTCAATCTGATACCCCTTGAAATCAGGAAAACTATACGCATGCACATTAATACATAAACAAACCGCGACTTGTGATTTGGAACAAGAACGTTTATTAAATGATATGATGAATTGTTCTCCATTTCTTTATGAGAGTACAGTTTCATAACGGTAAAATATAGAAATACTCCCACTCAGTTCTTATGACAGAAATAGAAATATCGGAATTCAGAGAACTCTCGCATTTATCAAAACTTGGGAATTCCCTCTGACGTGTTTCTTAATTTATAAAAACACTAAATATAAATACTGTTTAATTCTGATTTTCCGTGTTGTTAAAAACACGCATATAAGTCAAGGGAAATATCAAACATGAAGATTATGAGAAGAACATTACAGGAAAGTTGTTTATGTTCAATCATTTTGTTTGATTTTACCTTTTAAAGCAAGACAATCATAAGAATCTGAGATGTTGCTGAATGTTTAGAATAAAACGCTTGACGTGAGGGAATGCAGCCTGAGTCAACGGTAAAAGTCTACAGATTGCTTGAAAGCAATCATATCCCAAAAACTAAGTCCATTTATAAGTAAATTAAGGGAAAAATGGAATTTTATTTTTAAAAAATTTACTTGTGGATACTATCTTATGAACATAAACAAGCTTCTGTCCAAGTTTCGTACAATTCAAGGATAGTTTAAGAAAGTTATTAAAATTTCAAAAACTTTAACCACAGAGTGAATATTTGTGGACGCCGCCGACGAAGCCGACGCCGAAGCCAACAGAATGTAGGATCGCTATGTCTCGCTTTTTCGACTAAAGTCAAAGGCTGGACAAAAACAGACCAAAACACATAAAACACATAAATTAAACACTGAGCAATGAACCGTGAAAATGAGGTAAAGGTCAAATAAAACCTGCTCAAATGACATATAGATCATAAAATATTTCCATACACCAAATATAGTTGACCTATTGCATATAGTATTAGAAAAAAATTTGTAAGGGTTCCTCGGAACCCAGTGTCTCGCCTACTTTTGCTGTAAATCGCAGGCTCAACAAAAAGGAGGAAAAAAATCAATAAAAATATTCCTCTTGATACTATCTTATGATTGTAAGAAGCTTCTGTCCATGTTTGGTTAAAATTTAGAATAGTTAATGAATCTAATAAATGTTTTGGAAACTTTAACTGCAGAGTGTATGTAATGTTAACTGGAAGAAAATCTAATTCCATTTAAAAGTAAAATACAGAAAAAAATGGAGTTATCTTTTTACAAAATTTACTTCTGGATACTATCTTATGATATCATAAATAAGCTTCTGTCCAAGTTTGGTACAAACCCAGGATAGTTTAAGAAAGTTATTAAAATTTTAAAAACTTTAACCACAGAGTGAATGTAATGTTTCCCCGCAGAAAAACTAAGTCCATTTAAAAGTAAAATACGGAAAAAATGGATTTCTTTTTTCACAAAATTTACTTCTGGATAATATCTTATGATCATAAAAAAGCTTCTGTCCAAGTTTGGAACAAACCAAGGATAGTTTAAGAAAGTTATTAAAACTTTAAAAACTTTAACCACAGAGTTAATGAAATGTTTCCTCGCAGAAAAAACTAAGTTCATTTATAAGTGAAATACCGAAAAAATGGAATTTTATTTTTACAAAATTTACATCTGGATACTATCTTATGATCATAAACAAGCTTCTGTCCAAGTTTAGTTTAAGATAGTTATTAAAATTTCAAAAACTTTAACCATAGAGTGAATATTTGTGGACGCCGCCAATGACGACATCGACGACGACGGAATGTAGGATCGCTTAGTCCCGCTTTTTCGACTAAAGTCGAAGGCTTGACAAAAAGACCAAAACACAAAAACTATACTATAACCACTGAACCATGAAAATGAGGTCAAGGTAAGATGACACCTGCCAGTTGGACATGTACACCTTACAGTCCTTTCATACACCAAATTATACTAGACCTATTGCTTATAGTATCTGAGATATGGACTTGACCACAAAAAACTTAACCTTGTTCACTGATCCATGAAATGAGGTGAGGTCAAGTGAAAACTGTCTGACGGGCATGAGAACCTTGCAAGGTATGCACATACCAAATATAGTAATCCTATTATTTATATTAAGAGAGAATTAAACATTACAAAAAATCTTAACCTTTTTTTTCAAGTAGTCAATGAACCATGAAAATGAGGTCAAGGACATTTAACATGTGACTGACTGAAACTTTGTAATATGAGGCATCTATATACAAAGTATGAGGCATCCAGGTCTTCCACCTTGTATAATATAAAGATTTTAAGAACTTAGCTAACGCTGCCACTGGATCACTATCCCTATGTTGAGCTTTCTGTGACAAAAGTCGCAGGCTCAACAAAAACATTGGAAATTTTTTTGAATTTACATATATCCACATCAGTTCTCAGATTACATTTTTATAAGAAATAAGAATGGATCATTGTATGTGTGCATCAGTTTGAACAATGAAAAACGAAACATAACTGATACAGTCAATGCAGAAATAATTATCAGCTTACACTGTACTTTAAACCATTAAATAGGCTTGAAGTTCTTACTGTAATTTTATCAAAACTCAGTTCTCCTTACATAATTGACAGCTATCTGAAAGAACTTAGATCATAAAGATGATATATACCACTATTTGGATGCTGAGTTTTACACATAGGACAATTTAAACTGCATTGTTTGGAAACTGTTTTCAAGGAAAATTCTCTTAAAAGATCAATTCCCCACAGCCATTTACATTGTTTGTGTTTTTGTATAATGGTTTTTTTTTTCACTTTTGCATAATTTGCTCTTTTGTAAATTATAGTATATGATCTGATGATACAAAACAAGCCAAGGACAAGAGTAAACACTGACAGAATGATCAATCAACAACTAAACTGGTCCCCAGACATTACATTCCTTATCATACTCTCATTATTATGGTAATCAATCTGTCAGGAACCAGGTCAGACTTCCTTCTTAAAAACTAGGATGTAATATTCTTTAGTTATCTTGACAAATCTTAATATTTAATGGTCTAGGTTAAATAAAGAAGTAAAAAGTGACTTTTCTACCATGTATGTTATATAATTAGACATATAATAGAAATACTGTCACGAAGAAGCCAAGTAGCCAAAATAACTGGACAAAATTTGGTTTATTACTGCAGTAATGTAAAATATGTTCACTATTGGAATTTCTACAGCAGTAAATACACAAGATTATAAAGCAGATGCCAAAATATATATTGAACTGACATTACACAACAGTGGCTAATCCAGGGGTGAGGTTGGTGGTTCTGGATGTTAGAAACCCCCGTTTTTTTTAGGACGATCAATGCATTTGAATGGGGACATATATATAGTTGGAAACCTGACCCCACCCCCTTTATTTTGGGTTGGGAACCCCCTTTTAATAATAGCTGGATCTGCCTCTGTCATCTGTACTAAGTGTTCATTAAAATTAGTGAAGGCTGCATGCAAACTTACTGTAGCCATTAACCAATATATATTTAAAAAAACAAAAACATTATTGTACATATATAGCCATTATAATTGTTGTTTTATAAATAATCAGCAAAATTTGGTTTAATTATGACTTCTAAATCAATCCATATTGTTTTATGTCTACATATATGTCAATGTTGCTTAGCTTTCAAATATTTACTAATAAAATTACCAGTTAATATACAAAGAAACTCTCAGATGCGATGTTTATCTATTATAAATGTTTTATGAAAAATTCATGTGAAAAACATCAAATAAATGGAAATGTAATGTTAAAGTTCTGCATTATGGATTTGATTATAGAGACATTACTGTTTCTTGGATTTTGATGATACATTTTAGGAAGCAAATAGATGTCTTGGCATGACTGCTAATCCATGAATGGATGCCACACCCATGGTCAAATAATTGGATGCCACACTCATGGTCAAATAATTGGATGCCACACTCATGGTCAAATAATTGGATGCCACACTCATGGTCAAGTAATTGGATGCCACACTCATGGTCAAGTAAACATTTTAAGTGCTGATCTCTTGCTAAGGTCAAAAAGGTTTTTACCAGGGCTAAGGAAATTCAGCACTAAGTCAAATATGATTCCAAAGTTTAGAACCTAGATTAAGAATGTAATGCAATGTAATGTTTAGTACCGGATTTATGAAAACAGAGCCAAGATCTGGTAGGATCCCAAGGGTTTAAATCTGAACCAATGAAACACAGCACTACTCTAATGGGATTCCAAGGTTTAGAACTTGGTTTAGGGAAACAGAGCCCAGTAGGACTCTAAAGTTTTGAACCTTGACCAGGAAAACACAGCACTTATCTGGTGGGAATACAAAGGATAAAAGCTGGACCAAGGAAACATAGCACTGGTCTTATTTGATTCCAAAGTTTAGAACCAGATTAAGGAAAAGTCTTAAGCCCTGGTTTGGTAGGATTGTTTATAACAAGGTTTAAGGAATCAGAGTCCTGATCTTAAAAGGTTTAAATCTGAACCATTTTTAGAAACACAGCACTGGCCTGATGGGATCATATGGTTTAGAACCAGGTTATTGGGCAAACAGAGCCTTGATCTGGTGGGTTCCCAAAGCTTTGAACCAAGGCCAAGGAAACACAACAATTGTTTGGTGGGAGAACAAGATCTAGGACAAAACAAAATAGAGAGCTGACCTCGAGTGGGATTTCAAAGTTAAGTACAAGGTCAAAGGAAACATAGAGTTCTGACCTCAGGTGGGATTTCAAAGTTAAGATCAAGCTAGGTAAAAGGAAACATAGAGCACTGACCTCAAGTGGGATATCAAAGTTAAGAAAAAGGTCAAAGGAAACATAAAGCACTGATCTGGTGGGATTGCAAAGTTGAGAACAAGGTCAAAGAAAACAAAGAACACTGACATCAAGTGGGATTTCAAAGTTAAGAACAAGGTCAAAGGAAACATAAAGCACTGATCTGTTGGGATTGTAAAGTTGAGAACAAGGTCAAAGGAAACAAAGAGCACTGACATCAAGTGGGATTTCAAAGTTAAGAACAAGGTCAAAGAAAACATAGAGAACTGAACACAGGTGGGATTTCAAAGTTAAGAACAAGGTCAAAGGAACATAGAGCTCTGATATGGTGGGATTGCAAAGCAGAGAGCAATGTCAAAAGAAACATAAATCACAGATCTGGTGGATTTCTAAAAGTTTAGAAAAAAGTCAAGGTGACATAGAGTACTGATCTAGTGGGATTGCAAAGTTGGAAACTCAGATAATATCCCATGCCCTGAAACATAAAACCATCCTGTAAGATTGAGAAATTCATTCATGACCCTTGGCATTTAAATTGATCCTGTTGAGATTAATCCTTTAACTTAAAGCTTCCGTGTTCATATCTAAAAGTAGTAAATGTCATAATCTTTCATGCTTCTGCTTTGGGACAATCCTGTCAGCTGATGCAAACGAAGACCAGCTTTGTTTGTTATCTATCAGATGCAGTCAATATAAGGTAACACATGGTGTCATGGATTTAATGTATAACTGATTTACCAAACTATAAATGAATTAGATTCAGAGTGAAAATTCCATTAAATTTCTCAAATCTCCCTTAGTTTGATGGAATTTGAGAATTAAGATTGATTTAGTAAGTTTAAATCTAAAGTTTGTTTTGTTAATTTTTCCTATCTGATTCGACCAGGAAATTTAATCTCTGGAGAGATATTCTTCATTTTAAATAATGACTTTATTTTGTGTTACTAAGGAAATTCTATTAAGGTTAGATATGGATTTTATTTTGGTTAATATTCTGTTAAAAATACAAAAGAATTAATATCATTAAATTAATAGCTGCTGTTTTCTATCTAATTACAATGATGAGTTAACTAAAGGATGAATTCATAGGAATTCATTATTATATTTAAATAACAAAAATAATTTCAACAAACCACTCTTCCATACAAAATGGTACTGTTATGGGTCTTGCTCACCTTGGTCTATGTGCATATTAAACAAAGGACACAAATGGACTCATGACAAAATTGTGTTTTGGTGGTGGCGATGATTTTGTAGATCTTACTTTACTGAACATTCTTGCTACTTACAATTATCTTTATCTATAATAAACTTGGCCCTTTAGATACAGAGCAAAATATTTTGTAAAAATTAACAAAAATTTAGCAAATTAATGAAAATTGTTAAATATTGACTATAAAGGGCAATAACTCCTTAAGGGGTCAACTGGCCATTTTGGTCATGTTGATTTATTTGTAGATCTTACTTTGCTGAACATTTTGCTGTTTACAGTTTATCGGATATGTTCCTTACGTCGTAACTACAATCCCCTTCCCTTTCCTGAATGTGACCTACCGAATTAGACTATTTACCGGATTTGTTATCACATAAGCAACACGACGGGTGCCGCATGTGGAGCAGGATCTGCTTACCCTTCCGGAGCACCTGAGATCACCCCTAGTTTTTGGTGGGGTTCGTGTTGTTTATTCTTTAGTTTTCTATGTTGTGTCATGTGTACTATTGTTTTTCTGTTTGTCTTTTTCATTTTTAGCCATGGCGTTGTCAGTTTGTTTTAGATTTATGAGTTTGACTGTCCCTTTGGTATCTTTCGTCCCTCTTTTATCTCTATCTATTCATATAAATTGTTTTGTATTAAATTGGCCATTATAATAGTTTTCTCAATTCAATTATTTCATATTTCAGGACCTTTTACAACCAACTTTACCATATTGTTTTTTTCATTGTTGAAGGCTGTACATCTGATTCATTTGATTGTTGATGGATAGTTGTCTTATTGGCAATCATACCTCATCTTCATATTTTTTATTGATGACAATTAGAACTAGATATGGACAATGCCCTCCCTCTCCTTTTCGACTTTGCCATATGCATGAGTATAGTTCCACAGTATTTTAGATTTGAAAAACAGTGATGTTGACAACTTGAAATTGTTACGCTGTCTGTTATACACAATTGATGCCCCCGCCTAGCTACCATAGAAAATAAAAAATTTAAAACTATGAATGATGATGCATCTATAGGAGGAGATAACTGGACAAACCATGATCTCCATAGGCAGCTAGTACCAAACTAGAGGCTCTATATATAAATAGCCAACAATAAACAAAGGACATAGATGGATTCATGACAAAATTGTGTTTTGGTGATGGTGATGTGTTTTTAGATCTTACTTTACTGAATATTCTTGCTGCTTATAATTATCTCTATCTATAATAATGAACTTGGCCCTGTAGTTACAGTGGAAAATATTTTGTAAAATTTTAAAAAATTTAAAAAATTTATGAAAATTGTTAAACATTTATTACAAAGGGCAATAACTCCTAAATGGGTCAATTGACCATTTTGGTCATGTTGACTTATTTGTAGATCTTACTATGCTGAACATTATTGCTGCTTACAGTTTATCTCTATCTGTAATAATATTCAAGATAATAACCAACAAGAATGTGTCCAAAGTACACGGATGCCCCACTCGCACTATCCTTTTCCATGTTCCATGGACCGTGAAATTGGGTAATAATCTAATTTGATATTAAAATTAGAAAGATTATACTATAGGGAACATATGTACTAAGTTTCAAGTTGATTGGACTTCAATTTTATTAAAAAATTACCTTGACCAAAAACTTTAACCTGAAACTCCCACTTTCATTTTCTATGTTTAGTGGACCGTGAAACTGGGGTCAAAAGTCTAATTTGGCTTCAAAATTAAAACGATTATATCATAAGCAACAAGTTTACTAAGTGTCAAGTTGATTGGACTTCAGCTTCACCAAAAACTACCTTGACCAAAAACTTTAACCTGAAACTCCCACTTTCATTTTCTATGTTCAGTGGACCGTGAAATTGGGGTCAAAAGTCTAATTTGGCTTTAAAATTAGAAAGATCATATCATAAGCAACAAGTCTACTAAGTTTCAAGTTGATTGGACTCCTGGGCTTCATCAAAAACTACCTTGACCAAAAACTTTAACCTGAACAGACGCACAGACAGACGAACGGACACACAGACGGACGAACGGAGCCACAGACCAGAAAACATAATGCCCCTCTACTATCGTAGGTGGGGCATAAAAACTGCAAAATGTCCTTAAAATTACCAATTCAGGGGCAGCAACCCAACAACCGGTTGTCTGATTCATCTGAAAATTTCAGGGCAGAGAGATCTTAACCTTATAAACAATTCTATCCCAAGTTAGATTTGCTCTAAATTTGTATCACCGGACACATTTTTTTAACTATATATACCCAAGTGATGATTGTGGCCAAGTTTGGTTAAATTTGGCCCAGTAGTTTCAAAGGAGAAATTTTTTGTAAAAGTTAACGACGACAGACGCCAAGTGATGGGAAAAGCTCTCTTGGCCAGGTGAGCTAAAAATGAGTCTGTCATGTTTGAAATTCTAACTTTAAAAAGATAAAATATGTCTCAGAAATGTTAGAAATTATATCAAGATTGTTGATCTATTATAGTTTTCAAGATAATAGGCAATACATAAACAAAAATAGTAAAATTTGTCATTTATCATGGGAAATAACTCCTAAAAGAAGTTGTCTGATAATTGGTATAGCTCATCATTCTGAACATTTTTTGGCCTTGTTGGATTTTCTCTATTTAAAACGTTTTTCAAATAAAACTTGAATTTTACCCAATGTTCTATTTCTCTTCTTGGTTGGCAGGCATGGTAATTTTTTAAACAAAAAACCGCAATGATGATTGTTGCCAAGTTTGATAAAACTGGGACTAGTAGTTTCAGAAGAGAAGATTTATGTAAAATGAAATGAGGCCGAAGACGGAAAAGGCGGACTGAGAAAGCAACAGACGTCACGGTAATGATGGACGCTAAGCAAAGAGAAAAGCCCAATATTTCAGTTTTTAATTAACATATTTACCTCCCCTTAAATTTAACTATAACAATTAAAACACTGTACAGTCAACTACCAGCTGAATGATAACTAACTTAAACAAGGAAATAAGGAATAAAAGACATAATATGGAAAGCTGAGGGGTCAAAATGTGTTCCCTACTACAGGGAAGGCAGAAAAGGTTACTCTACAGCTTTTGGTTAAATACTGGCACTCAAGAATACAAAAAATACAAAAAAGAATTCACACAGGTTAATTGAAGTCTAAAATACATTCCAATTGAAATTGTCAGTCATAATTTATGTTAGGCCAATAAACAATTTAAAATAGAATAAAATGAACCATTAAACCAGAAATAATTTTAATATAACACCTGTAGCCCTTGCTGTTAATTGAAGGTTGCATGTTTAAATGTATAATTTTTCATTGAATATTGATACAATGTTTATAATAATAGCAATAAAATCTATTTTTACATTATGCATACATTGTCTGTCTAAAAAACTAAGGCACAGGAGTGACTGGAGTCTAAATTTGCACATAATTATGGAGCTGCTTCCTCTAAACTCCTCCAGATAATCTATTTTATAATTGTTTGAACATTTGCCAGTTTCCTAACCAATTATTTGATTTATTTAGTAGGAGTTTAAATTAATTTTAAAGCATGTGGTTATGTCTTATCTTATAAAATGCATTACAGAGGTCTGTATATAAACACAATGAAAAGGCATGTTCACAAAATACCATGGTATTATGATTTTCAAAATAAACAATCAAAATATATTTTTTGCTTTAATCATGTTGTGTGTATTGTTTAGCTGCAGTATTCTATTATCTTATACCCTTATTTTTCTTTTATTCATATATTACAAAAAGAGCAAACTATTATATCCTAGGTAAGGGGAGGGTTGGGCACCCCCTAACTTGTTTAACCCCAACAAATTCTGTATGTCGGTGCCTGTCTTAAGTCAGGAATGTAATTCAGTGTTTGTTATTTGTTGCTTATGTTACATCTTTTGTTTTTCGTTCATTATTTTTTACATAAATTAGGTTGGTAGCTTTCTTGTTTTGAATTGTTTTACATTTGATATTTCAGGGCCTTTTATAGCTGACTATAGAGTAGTGGGCTTTACAATTGGTATTTGCTGTTTCTCTGCCAATTAAGCCAACATCATTGAGGTTTAAGTGCTATAGCAAGTTTATTCTTCACAAAGTGAAAATAATTTGTCTCAGAAAGGGTGATATACATATAAACAAAGAATGTGTCCCTAGTACACGGATGCCCCACTCGCACTATCATTTTCTATGTTCAGTGGACCATGAAATTGGGTAAAAAATCTAATTTGGCCTGAAAAGTAAAAAGATCAACAAAAATGAAACATGTGTACTAAGTTTCAAGTTGATTGGACTTTAACTTCATTGAAAACTACCTTGACCAAAAACTTTAATCTGAAACTCACTTTTAATTTCTATGTTCAGTGGACCATGAAAATGGTGTCAAAAGATTAATTTTGTTTTAAAATAAGAAAGATCATATCATAAGGAACATGTGTTCTAAGTTTCAAGTTGATTAGACTTCAACTTCTTCAAAAACTACCTTGACCAAAAACTTTAACCTGACGCACAGACAGACGGACAAACGGACGCACGAACAGACGGACGGACGAACGGAGGCAAAGACCAGAAAACATAATGTCCCTCTACTATCGTAGGTGGGGCATAAAAAGAAGATGTAATATGACTGCCAATGAAACAACTCTGCACAATAGACCAAATGACACAGAAATTAACACTTATAGGTCACTGTACGGCCTTTAACAATGAGTAAAACCCAGACCACTTAATCAGCTATAAGTTCTCTATAAGAACTAAATAACAATTAATTAATCTCTTCAAGCAAATCAAACCTTATTAAAAAACATATATGTTGGTAAGTAAACAAAAAATATCTTCTGGTGCTTTTGGCCGATGCCTTTTATTGATGAGGTAAGCTTAATTACTAAGGAAGGTCAGAGACCTTTACCTATAGATAAACATCTATAATCTGGGAAATATTATTATTTATATGTCTATAGATATAAAAGGAATAAATGATTGGAGATTTCTGATAAAGGATTTATAACAGTTTCAATTTACTTGTAATTCATCAAAGGCTGACAAGTACATCATTAAAACACAGCTAAGTCTTAATGGGACAAATAGAGACATGTCATACTGAGCTTTTATCCATTTTAGCAGAAAAATGATTCTGTCATATAAATATCAAGTCTTAAGATGATGTCAATCACCATGTAATAAAAGGTTATAACAACTACAATATTTCAGTATTAGTCTCTAAATAATATCTCAAAAAGTCTTTAAAAGCAAGTTTCCTGATGCTAAAACCTTTGTTTCAAAAGCATCAGTGATTTCAGCTTCCCTTAACGTTTCTGGAAACAAGTTGAAATAGATTTTCTGTTTCCCTCAGGAAACTATTTTTAAATGAGATTTTCTGAAGATATAAGTTTTAGTTGCAATTTCTGTTTTCATCAAGAAATTATTTTCAAAGGAGATGGTTGCTTCCTTTCAGCACAGACCAAATGAACTTAAATAAGATTGCTGAAAAAAACAATTTGCAGTTTTCCAAATTATAAAAGGACTTAACTCAAGAATGGTTAGTAGCTGCCAAATTAAAACTCGGTCTGCAAGAATTGGTTCTAAGTATAATGTGTACGAGTTTCATCAACTTTGGAAATTTGCAAACTTAAGTTACAGTGAGTTTCATCAACTTTGGAAAATGCAAATACAGTGCAGAAATAAAAAAGATGGAATGGACTGAAGGAAGTTATTAGGAGAGTGCAAACAGTAAGGACTTTAACAGACGCATAACAAATAACAAAGGACAATCACTGAACTACAGGCTCCTGGTTGGGACACACACTGAACTACAGGCTCCTTGTTGGGAATAATTACTCATCATAGATACCAGGAATAAATTTTGTATATACGCCAGACGTGCGTTTCGTCTACAAAAGACTCATCAGTGAGGCTCAGTGACACACACATACAGAATGCAGTAGGGTTAAACATGTTGATTCTTACAGCTTCCAAATTTTTCTAAATGCAGAAAAATAACTTTCGATTTTTTTCTTCTTTAGGAACGACTATAAAAACCTCTATTTAGTATGCCATCAGATCTTTGACCTGTACCGTAACTGTCCTATATCATGTATGTAACCTAATTATATAAACAAAGAGTAAAGTTTAGAGAATTTCTGTTGACATTGACTTTGTCATCCAATAGTCAATAGACATTAGCAGGAAGTATTGACAATTTGATGATAATTTGTGACATTAAGGTCACACAGAATGTGCTATAGTAAAGATTCTAGTAATCACCAGGTCTAGGAATATTTTATTACCACATTCAAGTCTAATTAGATTATTCCATATAAAAGCATGCATGCTATTTAAAATATGGTAATGAAAGAAAATTGATTAGATAAAATACACATGAAATTATTTGAAGATATTTCAAGTGGCATAGCTTAAATGTTAGTCTAGTGCAGATGGTTTAAGTCCAGTAAATATCTGCAGCTTTATAACTTAAAGAAAAGAATATCTGTCTTGACATGGCTTAAAGTACAATATATATCTGCAGTGGGGTGTTTCAAAGTCCATTTAATATTTGACCACAAGACATTTAGACATTGATGGCATATCAGACAGCTACCCACCACACACTACAAAACAAGACAGTAATGGCAAATCAGACAGCTACCTAACACAGATCAAAAGACAAGACATTGATGGCATATCAGACAGCTACCCACCACACACTACAAAACAAAAGAGTATTGGTAAATCAGACAGCTACCTAACACAGATCAAAAGACAAGTCAGTGATGGCATATCAGACAGCTACCCACCACACACTACAAAACAAGAGAGGAATGGCAAATCAGACAGCTACCTAACACAGATCAAAAGACAAGACATTGATGGCATATCAGACAGCTACCCACCACACACTACAAAACAAGAGAGTAATGGCAAATCAGACAGCTACCTAACACAGATCATGAGACAAGACATTGATGGCATATCAGACAGCTACCCACCACACACTACAAAACAAGAGAGTAATGGCAAATCAGACAGCTACCTAACACAGATCAAAAGACAAGACATTGATGGCATATCAGACAGCTACCCACCACACACTACAAAACAAAAGAGTATTGGCAAATCAGACAGCTACCTAACACAGATCAAAAGACAAGACATTGATGGCATATCAGACAGCTACCCACCACACACTACAAAACAAGAGAGTAATGGCAAATCAGACAGCTACCTAACACAGATCAAAAGACAAGACATTGATGGCATATCAGACAGCTACCCACCACACACTACAAAACAAGAGAGTAATGGCAAATCAGACAGCTACCTAACACAGATCAAAAGACAAGACATTGATGGCATATCAGACAGCTACCCACCACACACTACAAAACAAGAGAGTAATGGCAAATCAGACAGCTACCTAACACAGATCAAAAGACAAGACATTGATGGCATATCAGACAGCTAACCACCACACACTACAAAACAAAAGAGTAATGGCAAATCAGACAGCTACCTAACACAGATCAAAAGACAAGACATTGATGGCATATCAGACAGCTACCCACCACACACTACAAAACAAGAGAGTAATGGCAAATCAGACAGCTACCTAACACAGATCAAAAGACAAGACATTGATGGCATATCAGACAGCTACCCACCACACACTACAAAACAAGAGAGTAATGGCAAATCAGACAGCTACCTAACACAGATCAAAAGACAAGACATTGATGGCATATCAGACAGCTACCCACCACACACTACAAAACAAAAGAGTATTGGTAAATCAGACAGCTACCTAACACAGATCAAAAGACAAGTCAGTGATGGCATATCAGACAGCTACCTAACACAGATCAAAAGACAAGACATTGATGGCATATCAGACAGCTACCTAACACAGATCAAAAGACAAGACATTGATGGCATATAAGACAGCTACCCACCACACACTACAAAACAAGAGAGTAATGGCAAATCAGACAGCTACCTAACACAGATCAAAAGACAAGACATTGATGGCAAATAAGACAGCTACCCACCACACACTACAAAACAAGAGAGTATTGGCATATCAGACAGCTACCTAACACAGATCAAAAGACAAGACATTGATGGCATATCAGACAGCTACCCACCACACACTACAAAACAAAAGAGTATTGGTAAATCAGACAGCTACCTAACACAGATCAAAAGACAAGTCAGTGATGGCATATCAGACAGCTACCTAACACAGATCAAAAGACAAGACATTGATGGCATATCAGACAGCTACCCACCACACACTACAAAACAAGAGAGTAATGGCAAATCAGACAGCTACCTAACACAGATCAAAAGACAAGACATTGATGGCATATCAGACAGCTACCCACCACACACTACAAAACAAAAGAGTATTGGTAAATCAGACAGCTACCTAACACAGATCAAAAGACAAGTCAGTGATGGCATATCAGACAGCTACCTAACACAGATCAAAAGACAAGACATTGATGGCATATAAGACAGCTACCCACCACACACTACAAAACAAGAGAGTAATGGCAAATCAGACAGCTACCTAACACAGATCAAAAGACAAGACATTGATGGCATATCAGACAGCTACCTAACACAGATCAAAAGACAAGACATTGATGGCATATAAGACAGCTACCCACCACACACTACAAAACAAGAGAGTAATGGCAAATCAGACAGCTACCTAACACAGATCAAAAGACAAGACATTGATGGCATATCAGACAGCTACCCACCACACACTACAAAACAAGAGAGGAATGGCAAATCAGACAGCTACCTAACACAGATCAAAAGACAAGACATTGATGGCATATCAGACAGCTACCCACCACACACTACAAAACAAAAGAGTATTGGTAAATCAGACAGCTACCTAACACAGATCAAAAGACAAGTCAGTGATGGCATATCAGACAGCTACCCACCACACACTACAAAACAAGAGAGGAATGGCAAATCAGACAGCTACCTAACACAGATCAAAAGACAAGACATTGATGGCATATCAGACAGCTACCCACCACACACTACAAAACAAGAGAGTAATGGCAAATCAGACAGCTACCTAACACAGATCATGAGACAAGACATTGATGGCATATCAGACAGCTACCCACCACACACTACAAAACAAGAGAGTAATGGCAAATCAGACAGCTACCTAACACAGATCAAAAGACAAGACATTGATGGCATATCAGACAGCTACCCACCACACACTACAAAACAAAAGAGTATTGGCAAATCAGACAGCTACCTAACACAGATCAAAAGACAAGACATTGATGGCATATCAGACAGCTACCCACCACACACTACAAAACAAGAGAGTAATGGCAAATCAGACAGCTACCTAACACAGATCAAAAGACAAGACATTGATGGCAAATAAGACAGCTACCCAATTATAGACAACAGGGCTTGATTATAGTGATGGTAAATCAATGAGCTACCCACAAAAGACCACAAGACAATTAAGACAGTGATGGCAAACCAGAAAATATCCAACAAAGACAAAACTCCAGACATTAAGATAGCAAATATAGAACCAATACTAAGAGGACAAGACAATTAATGACTGAATTCCTTACATGAATACTATGTAGATATATGACTGATTGATTGATGAATGTTTCGATTCAGTGCAAAAATAGGCTATAAAATAGCTCATCTTTTCATAATACATTCTAAACTATATACATAAATAAGGCCCTTAGTTTTCTCGTTTGAATTGTTTTACACATTTTTATTTCGGAGCCTTTTATAGCTGACCATGCGGTATGGGCTATGTTCATAGTTGAAGGCCTGAAGTGACCTATAGTTGTTAATTTCTGTGTCATTTTTGTCTCTTGTGGAGAGTTGTCTAATTGGCAAATTAAATTAAAATAATGCAATCATACCATATCTTCTTTTTTTATATTTACTATAGACTAGTGATCTTACTTTTACTATTCTGTATATATTAACTGTTAGAGCAAATAGATCACCTGCCAAAGTACATTAATATCCTTAATCAAGAAACACACTCTGACAACTTATTAATTTTATTATATATCAACATATTTTCTTAATTAGTATTACACGGTATTATTTGATGAGACATCAGCTGATTACATTTGCTGTACTAGATAGAGCAAATTATTGATTTTTATTTAAGTGATGTCAGGTGAATGTTTTTAGAAACAGCAACCCAACAGTAACAATTTCATTATTTTTGTTTGATGATGTGGTCATAAACATTATGGGGAGGGGTGACTAGGAGTCCAGATGTAGATCATTGACCAGTGCCACAGGTGGTTTTACATCATAAACTGACCTTGTTGTCCAGTCTTTAGGTTTCTATCTTTTGCATCCTCAGGTAATGTTGTTAGTCTTTTTGCCATTTTCCTTTTTTGCCAAGGCGCTGTCAGTTTATTTTTAAATTTAGAGTTTAAATATCCCTTTTGTATCTTTGCCTCTCTGTTATACATGTAAATTAATAAAGAACTGCTGTTACAATATCTCAGTAGCATGAGTTCGAACCCTGGCGAGGGAAGAACAAAAATTTTGCGAAAGGCAAATTAACAGACCTAACATTTTGGGCCAACGTTTAGAAGACTTACATGTATATCACCATATAATATTAAGCTGTTGACCTTATATGAACTCATTTTGTAAAGCAATTGTGTGTTTTAGATATAAATGTTGGACAAATGAAAATTAGGTGAATGCACAATAGCTCCAACTTCTAGAATAGGTTACAAAAAAAACAAAAAATATCTGATGTCAGCATACAGCATGGTGTCTACACGTACAGTATGTAAAGCTACTAAGATGAAAAAGTTGTGAGCTACTTATACAGAAGTGACATCAAAGATCTGTCACTCAAATAGCTAAACACCTTAAGATAAGACAAAACAATACAATTACTGGCAAGGTTTCAGAATTTGGATAGAAGCACTAATATGTGACACTGTAAAGCATTCTTTTAAGAAATGGTATAAATATTGTTATCAACTTGATAATTTTAAAATAAAATTGAGAATGGAAATGGGGAATGTGTCAATGAGACAATAATCTGACCAAGTATTCTTTAAGCAACTTACATTAATCCACATTACCTTTAACAAGAGTGACAGGCTGAAATGTCTTGCCTACTTTACTATAATCATTGATATTATGTTGATGGTCCTAAATATAATTTGCTTTATTACAACTATCTGACACATAAACTAACCATGATTTAAGAAAATGAGGTCAAGGTCATATTAAACCAAACAAGAAATACATGTTCACCCTACAATCATCCAATATACTAAATATAGTTGACCTATTGCTTATTCTAAGAAACAAAATTAACCAAGAAAACTAAACATTGACCAATGAATCATGAAAATGAGGTCAAGGTCAGATGACCCATGCCAGGCAGACATGTACAGATTACAATTCCTCCTTAAAACAAATGAAAAAATAAAGTTGACATATTGCTCAGTTTAAAAAAAAACCAGACCAATACACAAAAACTTAACACTGAGCAATTAACCCAGAAAATGAGGTCAAGGTCAAATAAAACCTGTGAAATTGACATGTACATCATAAAATATGTCCATACACCAAATATAGTTGACCTATTGCATATTGATTAGAAAAAAATACCAAAACTCAAAATCTTAACTCTGACCACTGAACCATAAAAATGAGATCAGGGTCAGATGAAACCTGCCATCTAGACATGTACACCTTACAATCATTCCATACACCAAATATATCAGACCGATTGCATACAGAATAAGAAAAACAGACCAAAACACAAAAAACTTAACTATAACCACTGAACCATGAAAATGAGGTCAAGATCAGAAGACACCTGCCAGTTGGACATGTACACCTTTATACAGTGTATATAAGTCACTACCCTGAGAACATGACACTTTCAAGGTACGCACATACCAAATATAGTTATCCTATTACTCATAATGAGAGAGAATTTAACATTACAATTTTTTTTATTTTATTTGAATTAGACGATAATCAAGACGTCTAGAAGAAGCAAGAAGGTAATACTTTTCACTTTATAAAGATTAAATAGATCCTTAATAAGAATCTATCTGCGTACCTGAATAAGGTTGCAGGAGGATATAAGTGGAACATACGCACCGGGTAATAGGTGCATAGGCGACTGCACGATTATAGTGCACAAGTAAAGCATAAACCAGGTTAACCAGCTGGTTAAGCAGTGCACAGGCGGAACAGACCGATAGTGCACAGGATAGTGGTGCACAGGAATAGCAGCTCATAGGAAGTATACAGCAAAGTAATAGTGCACAGGTTAGCACTGGTTGCTGCTGGACAGATAAGGTCTGTGCAAAGACATCAACACGTCCCACACATTGCTAGTGTGTGATAGAGACCAACATAAGAAGTTTAAAAGATAGAAAGCTAAGAAACGGTGCATCTTCCAATATCCAGGGGTAAACTCTGGTACAAAACAATACAATTTTTTTTATTTTTTTTAAAAGTCAATGAACCATGAACATGAGGTCAAGGACAATGAACATGTGACAGACGGAAACTCAGTAATATGAGGCATCTATATATAAGGTTTGAAGCATCCAGGTGTTCCACCTTCTAAAATATAAAGCTTTTAAGAAGTTAGCTAACACCGCTGCTGTAGTAGCCACCGCCAGATCACTTAAGTTGAGTTTTCTGTGACTAAAATCGCAGGCTGGACAAAAACTGTAAATGCTACTGGACACTATATATTTAGGCTAGCAACAATCAATCAATCAAAAGTTTAAATCTCTTCTATTTGTAAGAATTATCTTTACCGTTTTTGGGATGTAAACTTTGACAAAACTTTCCATCACAATTCTCAATGTTTGAATTGACTATCACGTACAGCTTCCTCAAATCAATTTGCTTTTTTACTATAAAATATAATTTCAATGTTTTAAATTGGAAAATCTAGAATAAAACAAACAAAACAAACAAAACTTACCTCTTAATTGATTAAATATTCGTCCTAAAAATGAAATTCCATTAGTAATATTAATTATATTGATCCTCAATAATTAATTGTATGAAATTGAATAGCTGCATGTTTACATATCATAAGTACTAGAAAACTGTATCAATTTATTCTTCCCAGCTCATACAAATCTCAACTACATACTGTCTATAGCTAATACTAAATCTCAAATATAGACATGGAGAAATCATTGTGGGTTTTAGTTTTAGAAACACTAAGAATTCATTCGAGTTTTCACTTAATGTCCAATAAGGAAATCATTAAGAGTCATATGAAAAATCAACTTTTTCTTCTGTATATGCCAAGCAATATTTTTTTTACTGTAAACTTTATGTTTTTTTCTAATATTACTGCATACATTGGAGTTTTTCATCCAATTTGTAAAATTCTTATATAAACATAAGTATTAAATCTCTTAATTCAGTTCTATTTTTGTAATTTTTTGTTCTCTCAGTTTCTGCTGACGTAATAAAAAAGATTTGAAGCAATATTAGACAGATGTTTCTGGGATGCAGACTCCAAAAAGCATCCAGAGCTTCTGTTGCAGATGTAGACTTAATTCATATAAAAATAAACAAAATTAATAAAAATGATAGAGTCAGAGGTGTATTTTCATTCCATAACACATAACTGCTCTTTACTAACTTTTTGTTGTAAAAACAATTATTGATGTTTGTAGAACAAATGGTGTTACATCAATTCAATGATTGATGCTTTGATTCAATGATTTGTATACTTGATAGATTATAAAATAGGTTTTAAGATACCCCAATGGTAAATTATATAATGTATTTATTTATCACATTCTAATCATAACATGTTTCCTAATTAAATTGATATTAAATTTGAATGAATATGATCAAATTTTATAAATAGACATCAATTTCTTTTTATGATTTCCATTCAGGGTGTTTTTGCCCAAAACCTCTGGATCTTATATAATGGCCCTCAAGGTAAGGAAAGCAACAAAAGCTATTCATACCTGATTATCTTTTGTACCTGATGACCTTTCATACCTGACAACCTTTCATACCTGGCGACCTTCCATACCTTATGACCTTTAAAGATGGATCCCCTGTCACGTTTTGTTTTTGATTTCCCTGCCAATTTTTATCAGATATTAAATCAATGTATATAAATAGTCCTCCCCCACAATCAATAACATCAATACTACAGAGACCATTTTAAATCCATGAAAATAAAACTAACAAAAGGAATTGAAATATTCTCAATCAACCATTGTTGTTTAATTATTGTTTAATCAAACCAAACTCTGTAAATTATTCCTAGAATAACTGATAAAAACAGAATACATTCTACCATGAAAAGTTTGTACAATAACAAATTATTGTAATACATATAGCTAGATTCCTTTGATTGTCACAGAATGTTACTTATTTGTAGAACATATATTTTTTTTCATTTTTTGTACACAAATAAGGCTGTTAGTGTTAGTGTTCTTTGTTTGAATTGTTTTACATTGTCATTTCAAGACCTTTTATAGCTGACTATGGGGTATTGGCTTTGCTCATTTATGAAGGCTCTATTGTTGTTAATTTCTGTGTCATGTTGGTCACTTGTGGAGAGTTGTCTCATTGGCAATCATACCAAAGGAGATGTGAGGTATGATACAACTCTCCATCAAAATTAAAAAATGATGTAAAGCAAATGTACGGCCTTCAACAATGAGAAAAACCCATATCATATAGTTGGCTATAAAAGGTCCTGACAGGGAAAAATATGAAACAATTCATTTGAGAAATTTAAACGACCTTATTTGTAACCAAACACTTCATAAAAAGTAAAGATGACCGACATGAACCTTGAACAACAAAAACTGCATAATAATCTCCATGTGTATGAGATGTGCTAATACTGATACAACTGCATAATAAACAAGAATGTGTCCCAAGTACACAGATGCCCCATCAGCACTATCATTTTCTATGTTCTGTGGACAAATATGGCTGTGAAAATGGGATAAAATCTCTAATTTAGCATGAAAATTAGAAGATCATATCATAGGGAAAATGTTTACTAAGTTTCAAGTTGATTAGACTTCAACTTCATCGAAAACTCGATGACCAACAACTTTTAACCTGAAGCGCGACAGACGAACGGACAGACAAATGAACGGAAGCACAGACCAGAATACATAATGCCCATAAATGGGGCATAAAAGCAGTTGCAAAATCAATGAACCATGATCGAGGAAGTGGGTCATATACAATATATTATCTTTATGGATACCAGATAAGCAAATACAACTAAAAATGCATATTCCAAATGTTTGAAATATCATGGACTAATAATCATTCACTCTAAAACTGACATAATCACAAACTTTAACAGTTTTTTTTATGCAGCAGACCCAGTAATGCATGAGTTAACACGTGGAGATGTTGAAGAGACAGCAAAAAAACAACACAATAATAACAAAAGTACTAATAGTTTACAAGTCCTACCTGGGACAGACTGTTTATCATCTGAAGCCTAATCAATTTGTGATCATTATTAAACAGAAGATTATTAATTTTATGTTTCTAATTAGAGTGTCTATTGATTTTACGACTGGCTTTTACCTGTCCCTAATTACTATTTTTTCAATATGACAGGTGAAACATGAAAATATGATATATGTACTTTAAACAAAATTATTTTTAATTTATTGATTATTTTTTCAAAGTGGGTGATAACGACCTTATGAAACTAACCATTTAGTGTGGGATTTTAATTAAATGTGCACTTGAAAATATGTTAGAATTTAGCTACACTATAAAATAAGGAGATGTGGTATGATTGCCAATGAGAATTAAAGCTATTCGCTCAAGTTCGAATGAAGAAGACGTGAGACTTAAGACATCAATATGATTATCTCCCTTTCACTAATTTTTCCAAGAAAGTATATCTTATTTTTATATGTAATCTGGTGTGTTTTATTCTTTTTCATGATATGAAAATTCTTATTCCTGATAGGAACAAAAAATTGTGAAGTCAATATAAAACAAGGAATTAACCAGGAACTATCAATCTCACAGTCCTCATAATCACAGCATAGCAACATAGCCAGTACAGTACACCATGAAATAGCATCCAACCATACTCAATACATCTTGAAGTGGCATTAAACTACAAACAATCAAATAATCTGACATTTTGCATCAACAGGACATCTTTAAAACGCATTAGTAGGAATTCATCCAAAGTCAATCAAAATCTGACATTTATACTCTAATGTTGACAAATTTAGCTAATGCCTTTATCAATGAAAGATTCAGGTTCAACACATATACCTGCCTTTGTGGTCATAAAAATTGTGAGGATTATTATTAAACTGAGGGACATACTCAGACTAGGGCTCTCAGTTATAAACTATACTCAGTATTCAGAGTAAAAATTAGTGCTCGAAAAAAACAAATCCATCCAGTTTTTTGATCTGTTGATTTCTGAGTCTGAGTACTGAGTTAAGTTTTAAGAATTAGTGCCCTGGTCTAATTTATATATTCTGACCTTGATTTTTATCTTCTTAAATGATTTAAGATTAGAACACCAATAAACAACAGTGTAACATCTACTATAAACATGATCTAATTAGTATCATCTTCACAACTAATATTCTAAGACAACATAACACATTCCGTTATATAGATTACATGTTATTTTACTGATCTCTCTCCTAAAACATCTACTTCAAACTGGAAAATATGTTACCCACAAAATTCAATTTATATTTGTTACAAGGACCAGTGGCGGATGCAGGAATTTTCGAAAGGGGGGGTGCTAGCCCAGGGCAAAGGGGGGGTGCAGGGGGGGTGCAAACATATGTCCCGATTCAAATGCATTGATCGGCCAAAATAAAGGGGGGGTGCGGACCCCCGGAACCCCCCCTCTGGATCCGCCACTGAGGACTTCAAGCTTTTTTTAAAAGATCTTATCTGTTAGAATGCAGTTCTAGTAAACATTGTTATAATTATTTTATGAGGGTTTATTGTTATTTTTTTTAAGGGAGGTCAGGATGGTGCAGGTGGGGTTGATATTCTCTATAAAATGTACGGGTGTTGCGTTAAGGGAGTTGAGCTTATAACTTCAGCTATATATGTTGTCCAACTTACAAAATGTACAAATGATTTATGTTCTTATGAATTCTAATATTACAGACAGTACATCTTCGTTCTAATTTTACAAAAAAAAATCTACAAATATTTTAAAGATAAGAGACCTCTTTAAATTAAATTGCAAAGAAGGTAGAACTTACCTTTAAAAATAACCACCTGTAAATGTCTCCAATGTAAGATCATGTAAGGTAGAATCTGACTAAGATTATCTGTAAAACACTAATTGTAGTCCTGACCAAGAACTGTCACAGAGAGGATCTTCAGCTGCAAGTATAATTGATAAAAGTATTGGAGAAATAAAGAAGTTGTATCAATATTGTAATTGTTCTATATCAATACATCCCAACACAATAGTTTAGTCTTTTGTTTTCTATCTACCTTTCTACATTGCTCTATTGCCATACCTGTGAAATGGATTAAGCCACACAAAATGAATATGCAATTCTATTACAGTAATATATAATACAAGGGCATGGGAGGAGGATTCAATTTTTTAAATCACAATATTCTATTTTCAATTTTATAATGACTGATATTTTTACAATAACGTGTTAAATAAATTACAAAGTCCATAGGAAATATATTAGGATCCAGAATCTAAAAATAATTTTATTTGGCCTTAAACCTGACTTACTATTACATTGTAATTATGTAGCAATTAATTAACACAATTACCAGGAGTTACAGTGTTGTGTTGACATCTCAATCAATGGATCATAACTCAGCAAGTCTAGTATAAAAACCAGTCAGTGGACATTGTTACTGTTACAACAATACAAGAGACTGCACACACTTAAGTCTCTCATCATAATATCAAAGTATATAGGTAAACAAAAAACCTGCAGACTAGTGTGTCCTTTGACCCTAACCATATAAATTGGTCACCTGCTTAATAATGACAATTTGTTCACAACTCATTATTTTTCTAATAAAAAAGTACTTTTTCTGTCAAATGTACTTGTAGCTTTAT
Organism: Mytilus galloprovincialis; assembly: GCF_965363235.1. NCBI lineage: Eukaryota > Metazoa > Mollusca > Bivalvia > Mytilida > Mytilidae > Mytilus > Mytilus galloprovincialis. The sequence continues at coordinate 2,308,953 of NC_134844.1, forward strand.
ACACATATACCCTTGCATTGTACTAAAAGCTGTCTATACCTATATTTTGGCATTTCACAGGGTAATGTTTTTCTCTTGACTATTAATGATGTCTTTACACTAAATCCATTGGATGTTGGATGGGTACTGATTGATATTTTGTCTTTGATACATGTTTTGATTTTAGTTAGTTGTCAACTTTGCTTTAAACTTGCTGTCAGTAACTGCAAGTACTCTCAGATCTTTATAATGTGTCTTGTTTGTTGTTAGGGATGTATAAATACCCTGCCACGTCAGGTCTGTGTTTATGTTAGATGTTAATTTTTCTCCCTTTTTTTATTGATCTGATTAGTTAAGTCCTTTTCAACAGATTTTTATTATATACTTATGTTGTTGCACTATAGGTCCAGGTCAGAGCCACAGTTGAGTACCCATAATTATGTTTAACTCCACTACATAATTCATGTACAAGGTGCCCCAAGTCATAAGCCTGTAATTCCGTGGTTAAAGAGTCGTTGGTTCATGTCTGTCCTATAGTCTTTTCATATGAATTGTTTTGTATAAAATAGGCCATAAATTTTTTCAATCCAATTATTTCCTATTTTTCATGTCAGGGCTTTTTACAACCAACTATACCATAATTGTTTTTTCTCATTGTTGAAGACTGTACATCTTCTTCATTTGATTGTTGGTGGATAGTTGTCTCAATGACAATCATACCTCATCTTATGCCAGCTGGGGTCTTTAGATATATTTTATAAACAAGATACCCCACAGATGATTTAGGCCAGGTTGGGTTTAATTTGGCCCAGTAGTTTTAGAGGAGATTTTTGTAAAGGTTACTAAAATTTACGATAAATTGTGAAAACTTTACATTAGAATTAAGCCATCAGACACCAAGTGACGAGAAAAGCTCACTTGGCCCTTGTAGGCTTTTAAGTCTAACTACCAACCATATTCAGAAAATATGAGAAAAAAAATCAGAACCCTGTAACAATGCACACCTCCATCATGTGTTTGAACATCTTACAAAGTATTAAAGCTGTATCTCCAAAACTGTAGCAGGAGATAGCCAGACAAACCAGATGGATGGATAGATGGGGATATTTAAAAATGTGACTACCACAGATGGAGCCACATCCAGGCAGATGGACAGAGGTACAAAAAATGTATGTATATACCATAATAAGTTTGTCCTGTAAAAGAGCATATAAAAAAGATTTATTCATGATCATGTTTAAGATGTATAAAGCCTTAAAGGGTTTATTATATATTTAAGACTGAGAAAACCTTGTGTTTGGGGTGCCTTGTATTCTATAAAGATATAATAGTTCAAAGATAGATAACTCTATTGATTATAAATCGATGAACCAAAAACAGTGTCTCTAAATAGAAAATCTATTTGTACAAGACTATGAAAAAGATATAATGTAGATCTTAAACTGTGCAAACAGCACATTTTTAGTATACAATTAGGATTTTTGTGTTGTTTTTAGAATATTAAGTTGTAAATTATTGTAAATTCTTATTTTAAGCTGGGAACAGGAAATCTTAACAATTTAATTGACAAACAATCCAAAACTGAGGAGGAATATATCAAACTACTACTTAATAGCAAGTGTAGAAAAACACTTAAATTAATATCATCTTTTATTAATCAATCATTTGAATTAAGGAAAAAATGTCCTTATAAATGAGTAATATGAACAATTTGAAGCTATAAGTACTTCATGTATATTTACCATGGTGCTTACAAGTTAACATATTTAAACAAATGAATCAGAAGGATGAGTTTGTTTAAATATGTTAATGAGTAAGACACATGGTATATAAAATTTATAAATAAAATGATTGACAGCTTGAAGACCTTGAACTAATATTGGAAATTGATCACGTTACAGTTTTATCCAATGAAATGGAAGCTCGCGCAAGTCACTTTTGCGCCTGGTGTATGTCATAAATTAAATAGAACCCCAGAATTTGCAGAAAGTAAAGAAAATGTCGGATTTTCACGATTTTTTTTCAGTTTTGTGTTTAGTGTATGATTGTGTGCACTGGTAATTTCATTATATCATCAGCAAGTAAACAAGGATTATTAAATAATTCTAAAGACGGTAAGAATTGTTTTTTTTATTCTTGGTTTTCAAGGGTTCATACAAAATAATCATATTTTACAGGTTGTTCATTTATTGAAAAATGTATATTTATACATTTAAAGTTTAGTGGCGAATCCAGGGAGCGTAGATAGTATACCCTTTTTGATCGCAAAAAGAATCATTTTTTTCTCACAAATATGTGTAGCTGATATTTATTTCTAAAGTTTTTTTTTTATCACAATGTCATAGAATTTTTCACAAAGGAAATGGTAAGTACATTGTAGTTTTACATTTTATTTTTTCAGAACTGAAAGGAGAAACTTTTAGTATTTTTTCCAAAAGTAAGGGAACTCGTATCAATCCTATATAATTTGAAAGAGTTTTCTTAAGATGTGGTACACATGATTTATTGTTTTTGTTATAAATGAAAACAAATGAAGATATTAACCTTTTACGTTTTTCGGTTTCCTAAATATTCCAGAGGCGGATACCTTTCATAAAAAGGGTGGAGCTTCAGCCATGGAATAACATGAAAATAAATATATTGTACCATGGCTAAGCTACGCCTTCTTTCCTTTGTATTCTATTTGAGTTGCATACTTAATTAGCAAAATCAAATTGCAGATATTATACCATGGTTTTCCCTCAACACACTTTTAAGCATATTATTTCATTAAAACATCAAAGGAAAAAATTCAATTTATGTTACAAAATACAATATACTTATGTCAGTTAAGGTAGATCATAAGTAAATATTTTTTGAGACAGAATTTTTTTATACTTAGCCAAAATGAAGATTTTACTATGCTCTTTTCAAAAATATAATAAAAAGTATGGGTCACCGTGCTATTTTTCTTGCTATGAGTCGTTGAAAATTGCCTAAATTTGGTTAGATTGTTCATGGAAAAACACATTTGTGTGCATAAAAAAAAATCTATGAGATAGAATTTTGAAATAAATTGTGAAAAGATAGTTTTTGTAATATATTTTAAGAAAATAAAAAGAAAAAATGGTGTCACCGAACTTGTTTTCTTGCTACAAGTAAAAAGAAAAAATTTCCCTATCAGTCCAGTATAAATTGTTTACTAAAAGAGTTATCTTCCCTTAAATGGCCCATTTGAAAAAAATGATTCTTAAAGCAAAAAAAAACGATATTTGTTTAAATATTTTGAGTTATACAATAAATTACCAAGTTTTCTTTATATAGTTAAACAGTCTAACCTTTAAATTGCAAATCTGTCTCCAAATTTGCAGATGAAGGCAAATAACTAGACCGATTTTTTACTGTGATTGTACAATCCAAGATGGCGGTATACCATGTATCTACCTTAATAGTCTATTCTTATAAATTAACCTATATAAATTATATTGATATATTTTATAACTGCACATTTCATTGTTCAAAATATGCCTATGCATATTCTATATACATTGTAGTATTGTTTAATTGCTGCATCATTACTATTTGTATACTAGTTGTATGGGCCGTTGCCAATTATTATTGTAATTGAGTTTGTGCCAATAAAATATTTGTATTTGAATTTGTACTGACAATCTACAGAGTCAAGGGACTTAATTAAGAGGGATCGCGGATATACATTGATTTTTTTAAAATACAAATGTACTTTATTTAATTTTTTTTTTCTTCTGTAAATGAATTTTATCATATTCTAATAATAGAAAAATAACATGAAAAAATGGGGTCACTGTTCATTTAGGCTTACAATCTGCCTTCGAAAGAAGCATGCATTTTTGTTAAGGTACTTTTTTTCTGTTGAAGTAATAGGAGAATTAAGATAATATAAAAATAAAAAAAAGAACTAAATTACAGAAATCGCCTTAATTTTACAACTCTTTAGTATAACTACAGCTGATTTGAAAGTAATAATAAAACAGTCTAATCTGGCATTAAAATTTGAAAGATTATACCATAGGGAACACGTGTACTAAGTTTCAAGTTGATTGGTCTTCAACTTCATCAAAAACTACCTTGAGAAAAAACTTTAACCTGAAACTCCCACTTTCATTTTCTATGTTCAGTGGACCATGAAATTGGGTCAAAAGTCTAATTTGGCTTTAAAATTAGAAAGATCATATCATAAGCAGCAGCGGATCCAGAATTTTTCATAAGTGGGGGCCCACTGACTGACCTAAGAGGGGGCCCGCTCCAGTCACGCTTCAGTAATTCCCTATATAAGCAACCATTTTTTTCACAAAAAGGACCCCCCCTAAATCCGCCTCTGATAAGCAACAAGTGTACCAAGTTTCAAGTTGATTGGAATTCAAACTTCATCAAAAACTACCTTGACCAAAAACTTTAACCTGAAGCGGGACGAACTGACTATCGTAGGTGGGGCATAAAAAAAGGGAATGCTATGCTTTAAAACTTTTCCAGATTCACAGGCAGTGTGCACAGATTTGTCTGTACTCAGAGAAAATTTTGAGGTGAAAATACAGCCATTTTAGCCAAAGGGTCCACATCAGAGACATATAATACGTCGTCCACAAGATCTGAACCTTAACATTTGAGTCCACAAGCCAGAAGCTCATTTTTTGAATATTATATTTTAGTTGAATTCTGTTTGCTTGTAGTGAAGAATATTACAAACCCAAAAGCAATTTTACTAGTCAATGCCGTAGGACTTGTGGTTAAGCGTGAAGGCTGGACTACTCAACTTCCTAATAACAATTACGACAGGGTGGCAGGTCTACATACATCCAAGGACACCAAGGCAAATGGGGAGAGAAACAAGCCTTTTATTTCCAAAAGTATATGAGCTAAAACATTTTGATTAAATCATTTCAATAATTCAATACAAACTACTGTCATATAAATTTAGAGACATATTGTATGTTACATAACATATGTCTCTGCATAAATTAGCTTATATGATTTGTGACTAAAATAAACAAAACTTATCTATAATTTATTATCATTATATATGGCAGTCTGAGGGGCTATCTTACGGATATCTTTAGCTCCGGCAAAACAGTCTCCTTGGATTTATATACAGTTTGGCTATTATGAATCTTAATAAGATGGTGGTAAAGGGTTATTTTCGTGGAACGTTTTCAGCTTTTTTATCAAGTTCACGTGCTTTCGTGTTTTTACCTTTTATTTCAGGCTCGTTTTCTCGTGTTTGGTTCTATGTCGTGTTTCCACAGTGCCTGTGTGGCGTGGTCATTTACATCTAAGATTTGATGGTCAGTTCTTAATCAGTTTACTGATCTTTCATCTTGATTAATGTGACACTTTATACGATACATGAGTTGCACAGTTGAACTGAAATAGCATTTACAAGTTTATCCAAATAATAAAAGACCATTAACCAATGCCTTACATAAATTAAGAACAGATGTGTATAGTTCGATCTTGTGAGAAACTTTATATTGGTCAGTCGTTTTAAAGAGTTTGAAATAACAAGTTGCATTATATTTAGGAATGAAATAACAAGTTGCATTAGGCCAAATAAAAAAGTATGTAGGTCAGTAGGTAGGGATTTATTTTTTTATTTTATGTTTTTTTTTTTACATTGAGTCTATGGGACCATAATTCTGACTTTAACAGTGCTTAATGAAAAATGACAATACAATCTTTAGGGTAGGCTATTTTTAAGCCGAAAAAGTAGGGACGGTAGGGTTACTGGAACCACACATATATTTTTATTTGGCCTTATATTTGAGAATGAAATAACATGTAGTTTTATATTGGAATTTATAAACTGTGAATATTATCTATACATGTACTGTTACAAGATTAAAGATGTGAACATTAAGTAGACTTAGTTATACATGCAGTTCTAACAGTGACTTTATGAAGAAAGATATGCGAGTGGTAGTTCCCTATATATATAACAGGCAAGATGGAGTTATCGATCCCTAGGATACATATTCCCGAAATAATGACATGTAGTCCCAAAACACAAACACACACACAATAAAGTCCCGCTATACCTGTTTCCCCTTAATTATTTTCCGTGTTTACATTCGTTTAGGTACTCCTTAGTTCTCGTGCTTGTCCCGCATGTGATAAAATAAACCAGGACTTATTAAAAGGATTTTTGGTTACCTTGTAAACGTTAAACTTCCAATTGGCTCTGGTCAAGTTATGTGATGGTTTTTTCATAATACGTGGTCCCTTCGTACATATTTCGATCAACTATGAGCGCATAAATTGATAAAACAAACCCCATTATGAGGGCTCCATTATGTACAATCAAATTAATGCATATAGTGGTTTCTTCCTTAAATGAGAGGTCTTTGAGAATCAACGTTTAAAATGTGTATTTATGAGTGTTACAATACCTTCTGAAACTTATGTAATCATTCTAATCTTCAATCTAAACTGTTCTGATTGAATTCCATTTATATACACCCCTGAACAAGCAATTAAAGAATTAACAGACACTGCTACTCTTCCTCATTTTTCAACTTATCTCACGATTTTGATATACGCTGTCTTCTCAGTATCAGAATCTATAACAAACGAAACGATTTCAAATTTTGAAATTATCAATTTCCCCCACCATAGTAGCAATATACCAACTTCACCTGCATATGGGATTTATGTATCTCAAATTATTGGGTATCCAAAAAGCATGCAGCTGCCACCAAGACCTTGTAAAACATCACCAGTGTCGGAGTAGAAAGTTAATGAAACAGGCGTATGTCAAAGAACGTCTCGTTCTTTTTCAAAAACAGTTCATCGGAAGGTACCAAGACCTTGCTGATAAGTATTCAATGTCAACTTCACAAACAATACATTGAAGTGTAGATTATGGATACTGAAGTTCTTTGTCATCTTAGTAACATGTTATAGTATTCTTTTATTTGTCTTTCTAAATATTACTTTTGCTGTTTAATCTGTTTTGGTGTTATCCATGTGACGTGGCTCTGTACTTACACATCCCGTCATTGTAATATTGTTCTATGGTAACAGGTTTGCATTCTTATCTTTCATTTTTGCTAATGTACTTTGTTGAGATGCCTTTTGTGTTTCTTTGTTACATGTATATGACGTGGCTCTGTACTTATACATCCCGTCATTGTGTTATTGTGCTATATGGCAATGTTTTCGTATACTTGTCTTTCATTTTTGCTAATATGCTTTGGCTATATGCCTTTTTGTGTTTCTTTGTAACATATGACGTGGCTCTGTACTTATATACCCCGTCATTGTGCTATGGTAAAATTTTCGTATTCTAGTCTTTGGTTTTTGCTAATATGCTTTAGACATATATGCCTTTCTGTGTTTCTTTTTACATATTTGTTTGTTTTATAGTAATTAAGATTATAACACAATGTTGACTGCTGCAGCCTTATTTTTTAACATTTTTACATATTATGTCTTTTTGTTTTGTTCACATATATCGTTGTCAATATAATGGATTTTCATGCGACTGTCATACAAGTCAGAGGCTTAGCTAGCTATAAAATCAGGCTTAATCCACCATTTTATACATAAGAAAATGCCTGTACCAAGTCAGAAATCTGATATGACAGTTGTTATCCATTCGTTTGATGTGTTTGACTGTGGCTTTTGATTTTGCCCGATGATTTGATTACGGACTTTCCGTTTTGAATTTTCGTTCGTGTTATTTTACTTTCTAATAGAACTTGATGTATATTGTTACCACTAAATTTTTCAATACTATTGTATATGTATGGTACGTAATAAAGTCCATCAAATTACAATCAATAATATGGGTTTTTTTCAAATCAGATGCAACAATTAAGCGGACGCTTAAAGTTGGCCATGTCCATTAACAGCGACTGCATGGTCTCCAAGAACGACTGAGGAGTAACTTCTAGTACCTTTTCCTTAAAATACTTAAGATTATTATTTCTCGTGCTTCGTTTTTCCGTATTTATTTTCCGTGCAACGTTTTTGCGATGGGTTTTTTTTTCACGCATTTCCGTGTTCAGACCTCTCCCCCTTTTACCACCCTCATTCAAGTGACGCGTAGTATATTTCGTTATGTGGGGTCTTTGTGTGCTGTCGCAAATTCATGGGATCTGTCTGTTGTCTGTTGTTTACATGTTATAATGTACTGATATATTATTTCTTTGTGTATTTCTCTGTTTTGAGTGTTGTTTGTTTGTTTCTATTGTATTCATGTCACGTAGCGTTGGCATTGTAACGGTATTTTAAACATTGCCATATAATCGGGAGGTTTGGCTAGCTGGATAAGCCTTATTATTTAGGTCTTTTTTGTCAGACAGTGTATCAAAAAGTAAAATCACAAAAATACTGAACTTAGAGGAAGATCAATTGGGAAAGTCCATAATCACATGGCAAAATCAAATAACAAAACGCATCAAAAACGAATGGACAAGAACTGTCATATTCCTGACTTGGTACAGGCATTTTCAAATGTAGAAAATGGTGGATTAAACCTGGTTCTATAGCGCTAACCCTCTCACTTTTGTAATGACAGTCTCATCAATTTCCGATATTTTTACATTGATGCGTTAAATAAACAGACACCAAATAACAAAACGCATCAAAAACGAATGGACAAGAACTGTCATATTCCTGACTTGGTACAGGCATTTTCAAATGTAGAAAATGGTGGATTAAACCTGGTTCTATAGCGCTAACCCTCTCACTTTTGTAATGACAGTCTCATCAATTTCCGATATTTTTACATTGATGCGTTAAATAAAAGTATAAGCCTGGTACCATTGATAACTATTAACACCACTAGATCGATGCCACTACTGGCTGGTGGACGTTTCGTTCCCGAGGGTATCACCAGCCCAGTAGGCAGTACTTCGGTGTTGACATGAATATCATTAATTATACAGTCATTTATATAAATTTACTGTCGGCAAATTATGAATTATTCGAAATACTAAAAATTTTCTTATTCCAGGTATAGATTACCTTAGCCGTATATATGGTACAACGTTTTGGAATTTTAAGTCTTCAATGCTCTTCAACTTTATACTTGTTTGGCTTTTTAACAATTTTGATCTGAGCGTCAATGATGAGTCTAAATTAAATGCAGACAAAACCCGCGTCTGGCGTATCAAAATATATTAAGCCTGGTACCGGTGCAGGAAATGCTTACCCTTCCGGAGCACCTGATTCCACTCCCGGTTTTTAGTGGAGTTCGTGTTGTTTCTTAATTATTATTTATAACTGTTGATGTAAATGTCCTTTGGTTTTGTGAGTCTTTGTTTACTCCTTGGTTTTGATTGTTATTGTCTTTGATAACTATTTACACTACTGGGTCGATGCCACTGCTGATGGACGTTTCTTCCCCGAGAGTATCTCCAGCCCAGTATTAATTATGAATTATTCGAACTACTAAGGATTTTCTTATCTCATGCATAGATTACCTGTTCCGTATTTGCCACAACCTTTTGGATCTTCAATGCTCTTCAACTTTATTTTTTTTTTGTGATGTGTTTATTGGCAAAAACTGCATATAAAAATAATCATAGTAAGTAAGTCCATAGTACATCAGCAAAATCGAGACAAGTACATATAGTTGATATTTTGAATCATTCGATAAACGTATTAGTAAATAATAATAATGTTAAAAAAAGAAAATCTAAACCTGAGGCTGCATGGATTGGGTAGATATAATTTTATTGCGTAAAAGTTTACTTGTATAGTCATTCTATTAGTTGGAGCCAAGGAGCAGAAGAACGCTCTTTGTAATGTTTTTTTTTTAAATATTATTTTCTCAATAAACCAATCCTCTTTAACGTAAAAAGGTTGTACATCCTAATATAACTTTCGAGCAGTTTGAAGAACATTCTAAGAAATTAACTTCAAACCCAGATATACACCCGCAAGATTTACCAAGCGAAAATACAGGTACTGTGTTCGATGAGCTTGATTCTCCATTTACGGAAAAAGAACTTGTTGATGGTATTAAAAAGTTAAAACGAGACAAATCTACAGGATTGATAATATGATGAACGAGTACATTATTATGATAATATGATGAACGAGTACATTATTATGAGTAAAAATTTCATTAAACCTGTGTTGTGTAAAACATTTAACTGTATTCTTACAAATGGTGATTTTCCTGAATTGTTGGTAAAAAGTATTATTATCCCTGTATTCAAAAAAGGTGGCGTTAATCAGCCTGGAAAATTTCGTGGAATATCTCTTGTGTCCCATATTGGAAAGCTGTTTACAACTCTCATCAACGCTCGACTTACTAAATGGAGTAGAAACCATGATTTACTAACAGATGCCCAGTTTGGCTTCCGACCCGGTTATGGTACTACTGACGCCATCTTCGCTCTCAATTCTTTAATTTCAAAATCTTTGAAATCTGGTAAAAGATTCTATTGTTCTTTTGTAGACTATAAAACGGCGTTTGACAGTGTCACACATATGAAATTATGGTTACGACTTATTAGATTAGGTGTACCTGGTAAACTATTAAATGTATTAAAATCTATGTATTCAAAACTTAAATGTTGTGTACAATTTGATGGTAGCTTCTCAAATTTCTTTAATAGTAATGTTGGTTTAATGCAGGGGGAATCATTATCCCCATTTTTATATTCATTGTACGTAAATGACATGGAAATAGAGCTTGTTAGTCAAGGATGTCAACCTTATGAGTTAAAAATGTTGAATTTGTATTTACTTATGTATGCAGATGACACAGTATTGTTCAGCGAAAATATTGAAGATTTACAAAAGATGATTGATTGTTTAAATGTCTATTCTAAGTACAATTTATTTATTAATTGTTTAAAAACAAAAATTGTTGTATTCAGAAACAGAGGACAAGTTAAAGCAAATGAGAGATGGTATTTAAATGGAAATTCAATAGATATGTGTGATGCATTTGTATATCTGGGCATTTTATTTAGATATAATGGTTGTTTTACATATACTCAAAAATCATTAGCAAACAAGGTCGTAAAGCATTATTTAGTCTGTATAGTAAATTGCAGGATGACTGTTTTAATTTTGAAACTATGCTGTCATTGTTTGACACGTATGTAGCAAGTATTTTGAATTATAGTTGTGAAGTTTGGGGAAATCACAAGTGTGATGATATTGAACAAGTTCAAATGAAATTTTTAAAACGTATATTAAAGGTGAAAGCATCTACTGTTAATTATATGGTCTATTGTGAGTTGGGACGATACCCTATGTTTATAGAAAGATATTGTCGAATGTTAAAATATTATGTACTGATAACTGTATTCTTAAATGATGTTATGAAGAAATGCTCGAGAGATGTAATAAAAAACCAAACGACAAATATAACTGGGCCTGTCGAATAAGAGACATATTATACATGTATGGGTTCCAGGATGTATGGTTATATCAGGGTGTAAAAAATGTGGATTTGTTTTTTAGTGAATTAAAAGATAGAGTAAAGGGTAGCTTTCATAGTGAAATGAACTCATGTTTTGAAGACTCGCCAAAATGTATGTTGTATAGATATGTATTTGACCCCAACATGTTACAATTTTATTTAGATCATGCTGTAAATTATATTTATAAACCATTTATTTGTAAATATCGCATATCTGCTCACTGTTTGAATATAGAAACTGGTCGATTTTATAATATTGAGAGACATCTGAGACTTTGTAATACGTGTGATAAACAAGTAATCGAAGATGAATATCATTTTATTTTAGTATGTGAAAAGTATAATGAACTTCGAAAGAAATTTATCAAACCTTATTGGAGAAAACCTTCGAATTTTAAACTCATACAAACTGCTATCTTTTCATAATGTAAAGGAACTTAACAATTTAGGAAAGTTTTTATTTCTGGCCGAGAAGGCACGTAATTAGTTTCATCATTATAAATGCTTAATATGTTTTATCATACTCTGCTGTACTGTTATATGGGTATACTTACTTATATGATTATTTGACTAGTGTTTGAATGGAAATATATTTCACTGATGTAATTGAATATTTGTAATATTTATATTCTATAATTAGCTGTATTGCTTACGAATAAAAGATTATTATTAAGGTAATTTTTTAAGGCTACAATATATACATTGTTTTTTTTTTTGTTTGTTTTTTTTTGTATATCTAATATTTAGTTAATAATATTATGAGGTTTCTTATGTAGTTTTTTTACTCTGTTTTTTTCTAATATCCTAAATAAGACAATATCTAAATTGAGTGGTAGTTCAATTTTGACTTTTGAATATGTCCATTTATTAAGTTCTTCCCAAACATCAAATACTTTTGGACATGTTCAAAATGTGTGTTCTATAGTTTCTATTGAATCTGTACAGAAAGTGCATTTATTGTTTTGTTAGACTTTAATTTTGTAGAGTAATTTATTTGTTCCCAAAATTCTGTGATTGATCCTGTATTGAAGCCAATGTAGTTTTGAATTTTTAATAATGTAAAACGGCAGTCTATATACTGTATTCCAAATAATATTATGTTTATTTAGGATTAAGGACCACTTTTCCTGTGATGTGATATTTGTTATGTTTTCGTTTAAAATATTATGCATGTCTTTTGATCCTTTTGTAGATTTCATAAACATAGAAGTAGTAGTTGGTATAATAGGCCCATAAGGCTTAATAAGCTGATTACATTTAATATTAAGACTTTACATATAATAATTAACTGCTGAGAATACTCCTTGACATATAAGAAAGTAAAAAAATTCCTGCAAGTTCATTTAATGCCTATCTTTAGCAATTAAATCATTTATTAGCTAAATTCCCTTTCAGTCCGTTTTTTATACAGAGGGATTTGATTACCAATCTTAATTTGTTTATTATTCCAAAGAGTAGATGTGATAAGATCATATTCGTTCTTAATAGCTACTTAAGCTTGGAGTTCAGTCCAGGCATTAAAAACCTCCTTGCAATAAAGGATTTCTTACTTCTGTTCTGGGACCTATATAGAGAAATTCATTTAATCAAATTTTTTTCGGAACACGTAAGTAGCTTACAATAATTATTAGTCTGTTTAATTATTCTTCTTATCCAAGTTGATTTTAATCCTTTGACACATTGCTTTAGATTTAACATGTTAAATCCACCCAGTTCATATATTCAAGCAATTGTTTCTCTATTAATTTTGTTTGGTTTACCATCCCAAATAAAATTAAATATTTGTTTTATTAAATTGATTTAGTAAATTAATCCATTGTTAAGATTTGGTAAAGTTAGAAATAAGTAATTAAGCTTTGAAATTATAAGAATTTTAATTATAGTAATTTTTCCTATTGGGGATAAGTATTTGTTTGGCCAACTTTTCATCGTTCTTTCTATCTCTTTAAATTTGAGTTTATAATTTAGTGTTTCCATTTCTTGTAAATCGAGCGAATATTTAATACCCATGGGCGTAAATCTGTTGAAACCCCACTCCAATCCCCACTTATTTCATTTTCCCAATCCAAACTATCTTTGTTTTCTCTAAATTCATCTTGAGACCACACCATTCAGCATATAATTGTGAAACACAAAGAGATGCATCTAAGGATTCTGGTGAACCATCTAAAATAAGTGTGATGTCATCAGCATATTGCGATATCAAAAATTCTGAGTATCTTTTTCTAAGTAGTTTTCAAAAAGATGTAAGGGGATAAAGATGGGATTTCCAAAGTTGAACAAAGAAGCTTTTTCAAAATCAATGAGGAGGAGAATGCCTGGGATATCATTTTCTTCAGTGTAGTGTAGTATACCAATAAATCTACCAGGTATAAATCCTGTCTGATCATAATTATATAATTAAGATTAATAAAACCGCTTTTATCCTTTCTGCAATGCAACATGATGTTATTTTAGAAGACCGATTAGATATTTCAATCAAGTTACGAATGATTAATTATTGGTTCAAGTTGGTAACTGGAAAACCTGACAAATTGCCTTTTATTTTGTATAACTTATATTAGCAACTGCCAAATATGGTACAAATATTTTATGGTTAAAACAAGTCAAATCAATTTTAGACATGTGTGGCTTGTCATATGTATGGGATAATATCTTTTTTGTAAATAAAACATGGCTACATGTAACCATCAAACAGAATTTGATAGATCAATTTAAACAAAAATGGCTAGCAATAAATTATGGAAAATTAACCATAGAGGGATTTGGCTCATATTTAAGGTTCTTTTTGGTCATATGTCTCTTCAATTGTTTTCATTATATGTTCAATGCTTGGCTTTGAGTGTTCCTAATGAAGGTAAGTAAATAACATCGCACAGACGCATAAAATATGCATAGACTGTTCATGACGTTAGCACACTAAATACCTGGAATGTGTTTTAATTTTAATTTTTATGTTAATTTTTGGGCCTTTTATAGCTTGTTGTTCGGTGTGAGTCAAACACTCAAACTAAAGCAACTTAAAATAATAAAACGTAAAAATGAAACTTCAAGGATGTATAAATACATGTTAATTGAGTTCATACAAAGAAGACCAAATAAATGTTGACTAATAGGTAGTTGAACTATAAATTCTATTTATATCAACGAAGAATTTTAGAAATGTATATTACAAACTATGTCAGTACCGAATAAAATTACTACTCAGCTGTTGATACTCTCGGGGATGCCTCAGAAAGATTGATTGATTGATTTATAAATGTTTTCTTAAAAAAAACAGTGACGAATAAGTCATGCATATCCCGGTCGATTGTGAGAAAAAATTGTTACTTGTACCATGAATCTACCTTAAATGTAAATTACAAAATAAAAAATAAATAGATTAACAAATAAAACCGCGACTTATATACGTTTATGGTAATAAGGTAAAACAATTCGTAGATATAATGTTAAAGGACTATGATACTCTACTGGACTATTTAACTGATATTGACATAAGGTCCTATACGCAATTATAAATTGTCACCGTCATTAATTTTCAAAGACTATTGAGCACTGTAAGTTGCAACATTGATAGGTTTACTGATTTATCATTTTAGACTTCACCCAGGATTGTATTCCAATTAATCGTCGTTTTTTCCTTAAACATTAATTTTATTTATTGTAAACAACATTTTCTATAGGCAATTATTGAGTGAAATCAAATTGACAAAACTAACCCAAAAGTAACCTTTGTTTTAGGAGCACAATGTTATAATGCAATTCATTTTAAATTTTAAAATTGTCTACTAGGTGTCGGACTGATAATTTGTCATATATGACAGCCATGAATCTATTCTCACAGTTCATAAATTTAATTTCATATTCATAATGCCAGCTTTGGTGTCAGGAACATGTAACATAGCATAGCAACATCTATCGAGAATAAAATCTACTATAATCATAAAGTAGCGGTTAAAAACAATGTCGTGGAGTATGTGTAAAATAATAGGCAAATTCCAGAAAATCGGGGCGGAGTCAAGCTTTTCTAAAATTCTAATATTTAAAAATAACATGGGATCCAGATTCCGTATTAAATGTAAACATCATATATCTTAGGGAAAAGATTTAGAAACTGTTAATTTTCGTAAGAACAAAAAGAAGATAGAGCTCAACCTAGGAATGAACTGTCTTGAGAGGATTTCACTCTTAAGTAAATTAGTTTGAGAATTGATAACATATACAACTTTGTTTCTGTTCTGTCAGGGATTAGAAATTAATTGACAACGGGACGGTACGTATCTGTTGACCACACTACTAATATATTATAGTTTAACTCGTTAAAGGATTAATTTTATCTATACTTATCTATCAAATAACCATTCGTTTAATCCTAATGACTGACAAAACTGTGAAGTCATCTTGGTCCCTGGCGTTAAGAGGGACAAAATCTACATTTCATACATAAATAAATTCACTATACAATATTAGAATCACACATTGATTATCATCTTATTAAAATCATAAATAAAAATTAATAGTAAAGAGGGGATAACAATTGAGTGAATAGGAATAAGAATAAGAATATTTATTGAATCCAATTAAAGGGCCCGTTTCGGAGCATATACATATATTTATATGATATTTATTATACAGTCATTTTAAAAATATATTACATATGATATAAGTGATTAAATAAATATACTCCATACTAAATGGTGTTTGAAAATAAATAAAATGGAATATTTTGTCTCTCTTATATATGAAAATTAAAAATAAAGATCAACTACACCACTGCTATATATATATTCAGTTTTTGGAATGCAATTTTCTCTTATTTAAAAACAAGTACTTTAAATCTTGACTGACAAATTATCATTTTCAGACTCACATGACATCAACCAAATAAATTGTTCATATTTTGAAATATAAGTTTTTACATTGAATGCGTTCTTCATTAAAAATACAATCTCAGTTTTTTTTCCATATGCAGTGTATTCTATTAAAAAATGAAATTCGTCTTTAACCTGTGTATTTTTAAACTGACCACAAAATCTTTTATCTTTATTGACCTTTTTATATCTACCTTTCTCAATAACTAACTGATGAGCACTGATTCGAAATTGAGTTGAGCTTTTTCGATACTGAAATTTATTAACTTGACATAAATATGCTCCCCCTTTGAAGATGTTTTGAAATTTAAAATAAGTACGCAATTTTCCTTTTTTAACATTTGCATTATGATCCATTATCGTCTTTAGAATTTTTCCAGTAAATCCGTTATCTACTAATCAAAATATATTTAACGTTTCAACGTCAAAACTCTCTATATCAACATCAATACATATTGAAATATATACAATATTGGAATACCAAGATGACTTTTTACATTTGTTTGTGTCAATACTTGTGACTAGGGCTTGTTAAAATGATCCTTTTCAAAATCATTAATTCTTTGCAAAACCGTAAGGATAGAACAAATAATTTCAATATGCAATGGAGTACGACCTAACTCTCCCATAACAGCTAAATTACATGACTAGAATGTATGTGTAGAACTTTAAACTTAGGTTATCGCAATCAAAAATGTGTAATGTCAAGTTCACCATTTTCTACATAAGATAATGCCTGTACCAAGTCAGGAAATGACAGTTGTTGCCCATTCGTTTGCTGCGTTTGTGCTTTTGATTTTGCCATTTAGGGACTTTCCGTTTTAAATTTTCCTCGGAGTTCAGTATTTTTGAGATTGAACTTTTTACATGTATTTTATTTTGTATTAATTTAAAAAAAAACCGTTCATTTTGAATAACTTAAAAATGATTATGTATCAACAAGAGAAATAAAAACTGAAAGAGAGATAAATTATTCAAAATCCTTTTAGTTACGGTGTAGACAAATAAAGGCAACAGTATTATACCGTTGCTCGAAATTCATAAATCGATTGAGAAAAAATAAATCCGGGTTACAAACTAAAACTGAGGGAAACACATCAAATATAAAAGGGGAACAACGACACAACAGATACAATAAAATGAAACACATACAGAAACGAACTATTATATAACAATGGCCATATTCCTAACTTGCTACAGGACATTTTAAGAAAAAAATGGTGGATTGAACCTGGTTGACAAACACCAGATTTAAGTATGGTGTAGACAAAAAAAAAACCATCGATATAGCAATAATTAATTAAAGACGAAAGATAAACATGTTTTCAATGGATAAATATTGGTATCTGTTAGGCTACACATAACAACTTCTTCACAATAGCAATTTCAGATTTTATTCAAATAATGTTTACAATTTCCGTAATTGAATATTCTTTTTTTTTAATTTAAGAAAACAAATTAACATTATTTTTGATAAAGTTCATCAACCGTCCTTGTATGGCGTTGTTCCAATCGATAGAGATAAATTAAATTCAATATCTTTATGACAAAAAAAAATGCAAGGTTTATTTTGGGGCATTTTAGAGTCCACGCATAAATATACTAATATTAAGGGTTGGTTGTAGTCCATTCGTTTGATGTGTTTTATCATTTGAATTTGCCATTTTATTAGGGACTTTCCGGTTTGAATTATCCTTGTAGTTCAGTATTTTTGTGATTTTAATTTTTATTGATTTAAAAAAAGGATATGATAATGAATATGGATAGTTCTTAGATAGCATAGGATGATGTTTATTCCCATAATAGTATGATATCTAAAGATGAAAAATATTTCACTTTTGAGGCAAACTACTTTCATATTTCAAATAAAGAATCTTAACCGTTTTTTTTTTATTCCATAACATTTTTCATTAATTGTTGGGTCTGGATGGAAAGATGGAGATTCAATTGATAGTGTAGTTATTTTATTTAAATGTATAATTTTCTATTTTCAGAAAGAGTGTGTACAAAACGCACGTTGTGTCGTTTATTTTCTCTTATATTTGAGTGTGAATTCACATTACTATTAGACGTGTCACGGTATTTTTCTATCCCAAATTCATGCATTTGGTTTTGATGTTGTATTTGTTATTCTCATCGGATTTTGTCTAACGCTTAGTCCGTTTCTGTGTGTGTTACATTTTAATGTCGTGTCGTTGTTCTCCTCGTATATTTAATGCGTTTTCCCTCAGTTTTAGTTTGTTACCCCGATTTTGTTTTTTGTCCATCGATTTACGAGTTTTGAACAGCGGTATACTACTGTTGCCTTTATTTACAAAAAAGAATATACTTACTCATTTTATGAAAATGGGATCTCATTTATCGTTGCAAAAATATTACCTTCCTGTATTCAAGATATAAATACCTGATATTGTTGAAAGCAATATAACGGGGAATGAACACACTTTTGTTGTTGTCTTTTTCTCAGTTTTAGTGTTTTGATTGTGTCAAGTCTGAGTATTGTAGTGGTCAGCATATCAATAAAGTGTATGCTTAATTACCATTATTATATAAGGTAATTTGATTAAAATTGAAAATGGAAATGAGGAATGTGTCAAAGAGATAACAACTCGACCAAAAGACAGACATTGGTCGTGTCTTCTGCACCAGAGGCGGGCTTCAGCTGTACTTTTGTACTAGTTCGTCACACTCCAAAACAAATAAAGGCAACAGTAGTATACCGCTTTTCAAAACTCATAAATCGATAGAGAAAAAAACAAATCCGGGTTACAAACTAAAACTGAAAAAGTGTGTTTTCATCATATGAAAATTAAGCGTGCTTCATTAAGCACAATCCCTCCCGTTTGAGGTTTAGTATCATACCATCATAAAAATATGTAATGAACATAAAACGTATCATGCCATCAACTGGTTTTAGAATGGATATGTCTATTTCCGATGCAAAGACCCTACGAGTGAATTAATATTAATGCAAATATATGCTACTTCATGACCTGACAACAGTATCGTTACAAAGCAAAGATATGCTACTTCGTGACCTGACAACAGTATCGTTACAATGCAAAGATATGCTACTTAATGACCTGACAACAGTATCGTTACAATGCAAAGATATGCTACTTCATGACCTGACAACTGTATCGTTACAATGCAAATATATGCTACTTCATGACCTGACAACAGTATCGCTACAATGCAAAGATATGCTACTTCATGACCTGACAACAGTATCGTTACAATGCAAAGATATGCTACTTCATGACCTGACAACAGTATCGATACAATGCAAAGATATGCTACTTCATGACCTGACAACAGTATCGTTACAATGCAAATATATGCTACTTCATGACCTGACAACAGTATCGTTACAATGCAAAGATATGCTACTTCATGACCTGACAACAGTATCGTTACAATGCAAAGATATGCTACTTCATGACCTGACAACAGTATCGTTACAATGCAAAGATATGCTACTTAATGACCTGACAACAGTATCGGTACAATGCAAATATATGCTACTTAATGACATGACAACAGTATCGTTACAATATATCTTTTGTCTGTTCAATGGTTTGGTAAGCTTTTTGAGGGGAATGCCGACATTTTCAATTTGTACTTTGAAAAGATTATTGTCATAAAATTATTGGATGTGAAATACCTAACGTATAAGATGTCTGCAATTTAATTTCTATTTACGACTGATGTTCCTGTACCGATAATCAAATTTAGTAAATGGTATTTTATAAGTATTCAAACGTTTTAAAACTACAACAAACAAATTAGTTATAAATGGCATCATTTGCTTTACATGTTTTTTTTTTAAGTTCATCGGAAGATACCAAGATCTTGTTGATAAATATTCCGCATCAACTTTTCAAATAATACACGATAGTCTTGAAGTATAGGTTCTAGCTACTGACGTTGTTTTTATCATCTTAATTGCGTGTTACTTTTTTTTTTATTTGTCTTTGTAAATTATTACTTTTACTTTTTAGTTTATTATTTTCTGCATAAGTAAGGAATATGGCAGTTGTTGTTTATTCTGATAAACATTTACTGCTGGTGTTTAAGCTTTTGATTTTGTCATTTGATTAAAGTTTTTCCGTTTTGAATTTTCTTTGGAGTACGATAGTTTTGTTATTTTATTTTTTTAATGATAATATTCATTTGACGTGGCTCGGTACTTATTCGTCCCGCCATTATGTTATTGTGCTATGGTAAATATTTTTGCTGTGCCTCTATTTTTGACATTTTTACATATTATATCATTGTTGTCAATATAATTGAATTTGATGCGACTGTCATACAAGTGAAAGAATTTTGTTGGATATTAAACCAGATTCAATCAACAATTTTCTACATAAGAAAATGCCTGTACCAATTCGGGAATATGACAGTTATTCTCCATTTGTTTGAGGTTTTTAATTATCCTAGGAGTGCGGTATTTATGTTATTTTACTTTTTATAGATCTATAAATGCCATAAAAGCCAAGGAAACTTAATAAAGTTCATTTATCATTACTTAGCCATTAAACTGCACTCTTTTCTGTTGGAGAGTATTCTTAGCTAAAGCACGACTCCGGGTGCGGGAGTTTCTCGCTGCATTAAAGACCCATTGGTGGCCTTTGGCTGTTGTCTGCTTTTTGTTTGGGTTGTTGTCTGTTTGACACATTTCCCATTTCCATTCTCTTTTTTTTTTCAACTTTAAATATTTTATTTCACTACTGGTTGTGAACAATGTCCCTTAGCGCTACAACAATGACGCTAAGGTTCCTCCCTGTGTTGTTAATTGCTAATGAAACCAGGGGATTTGATTAGCAAAATATATCTTATATTTATATCTTGTGTTAGTTGCATTTTACAAAGTATTCATACGAGCACACAATACATATATATTATTCAGTGATCCTATATATAAACAATCAATTCATATATAAGAAAGTAATAAAAAGAAGAACACCAGATAACCGGATTTTTGCCCGTCATTCTCAATTTTATATAATTCATATTAATTATACGACAAAGGAAACGGATAATTGCGCAGCACAAGTACATTAAACAATTATATCAGGTACATATTTTCCGACAGTTCGGAGGTAAAAGAAGAGTGTATGGGCTTAACGGTTAATACATGTGCACGTACCTCTTGCAATTGCTTAATGAATTTGCAATCTAAGTGAGTACAATCACTTCACACTGTTTATAAAGTTATTATTTTAAGGTTTTAATGAAGATTATTTTGAAACAGTGGATACAATTGTGGAATATAGAAGTTGTCGTCATATACTCGGGAAGTTACGCTTTAGACCAAGTATTGTGTCAATTAACTCGCTGTTTAGTAATGAAAAAACTATGCTTTTAAAAAAATCATTTGTATTAGTAATAGATTGGGGAAAATCCTTATGAATGGGTACTATCTAATTTGGAGTATCAATTTACAGTGACAAAATGTACTTTTGTATTTCATACTGATAGCTGTCATGGCGCAAATATTCATATAAATGGCATTATTTTTCCTTTTAAGACCCTAGTTTATTTGAAATCTGATAATGGTCCAAAAATCCTATTCTTTGAAGGCTGTCAACTTTTATCTTTTTTAAATAATTCAATTACGGTGGCTGTAAGCAAAATGTTTTCCCTTACATGAATGAAAGCACCATGACAGAAAATATCTGTAAGTTCATATTTAAAGTGTATATCACTGAAATTTGAAACTCGTTTTGAGGTATTATACCTATACATAAGGATAGTACCCATTTGTGATGTGTATTAATGAAGGGCTCTTCCAGTAAATGTATTGTTTTATGTTTAGATAGTTATAGATGTATAATATGTAATAAAAATTGATCACTGTGAAATTTTTGCATGCTTTAAATTGTGCAAAAGTGCCCTATTTAGAAAAGATAATTCATAAGAAAATTCTTATTTGTGAATAGAAAGAGATTTTTCAGATAGAATTGAAATAAATATAGGACAATAGGTCTTATAATATTCTTTTTTGATAATAATGATAGATAAAAAAAATCATCGAACTTGTGTTTTTTTTTTTAATGATTATTGAAATTAACAGTTTATCAATGTTTTTATATCAGAATTATATCCACTCATATGGCCAAGTTGAAAAAAACGGGCTCGAACAAAAACAAATATTTGGCATATATAAAAATATAAAATAAATCACTTGCTTCTAATTTTTTGAAAAATTAGCAGCTTAAGATAAAGCACTAGACCAATTGTACACTGGTATTTTACCTTCCAAGATTGTTAAATACAACAATTTGTAAGAAGAAAAAAAACCAGATAACAATAAAATCATTAGATGAATAAAACAGTCAGTCCCATGTGTAAACCAAAAAGAATTACAAACAGACAAAACCTCAATCCACACAAAATACTCATACAACTCAGGAAAAATACTACTGTTCCCCAGGATGGTAAGCAGTTTTTGCTCCATTAAAGACACATATCGTGTTGCTCATAGTTAGCCAATATTCAGTAAACCAAGGAGGTATAAAAAGTTGCATTCGGCTATGTCATGTCATAAACGAGTAAAATAGAACGATATAGATATTCAATAACGGTTAACCTTTTCCATGATAGCGTCTGTAAAACACTATATAATAATATTACCAACATTCTTAAAATGTCTCCGGAAAGTCTGTTTGAATTCACAAAGTTAACCTTATTTTTTTTTATAAACAAAGATACAATTTTTTACACAGAGTATTTACTAGTGAAAATCGATGTCTCGTCCACATGGATGCAGACCTTAACCTGTCGTTGTGCATATTCTTGGACATCCTTCAACCGGACCAGTTTCAGAATTAAAAATATCATTCAGGCGTGATTTCTCTAAAATCATTTGAATACTCTTGAATAGATTACAACAATATTTAGTAGTTTGGTGTAGATCTTTTATAGGCATGCCTTAGTAGGAGCATGCCAATCATAAAAAACAAATATCATATACATATTTAACAGGAATAATATAATTTATCACACTAAGTATTATAAATATGACGTATTAATCAAGCTCAGACTTTTTCAAGAAACACCCAAATTTTAAATAGTAACGTATTGTTTTGGGGTAGAAGGTACTAGTATATATCTTTTTTTATTTATTTGTGCATTAACCGATTAAACATACAATGTAATTAAACGACAAAAAACGATAAAAAGAAAGGGAAAAAGTATAATATCACAATAAAATTAAAATCACATATTTCTTTTTTTAGTTAAAAGAACATTGCTATTTATTTACTTTTTTGTGTAATCTAATGTTTGACCTATTTTTTATTTTGTTCTGTTTAATTTAAAAAAACTATGGTACGCATTAAATTTAAATATCTGCAAAATAAAAAAGATGAATTAAAATTGGTTTACAAAGAAAGTTATAGCTTCATATAAACTAACAATGTTTTTGTTTTTTCTCATTCGATTTATTGGGGCCTCGGTGGCCGCGTGGTCTAAGTAGTAACTACTGTAATATCTAGCCAATCAACACTGATGTTATGAGTTCGAACCCCGCTGGTGCAGATGCATTCGACTCGAATCTTAATTGACTAGGATTGTCAGTTTTCCTATCGAAGGTCGGTGGTTTTCTCCGGGCACTCCGGCTTCCTCCACCAATATAAAATGGCCGCCACGAAATAGCCTAAATGTGGTGTAATAGTGGCGTTAAAAAACAGAAAATCAAATCAAATCAAATCAATTCATTTATGACTTGTGAACAGGTTATTCTTCTGTTGCCCTTATTTTCCAATTTTATGAATTGAAAAATATGCAGGTAATGCATCAATGAGACAAAAAAAATCGATTAACTAGTCTGCATCTAGAGAGCAACAAAATAAATAAATAAATGAATCTCCCTTTACAAACAACACACTACACAAAACAAACAGAAAAATGATTTAGAAAGCATATAATTAATAAAAGTATAAATGTTTGAATTTTTAAGTGAAAACGTGCTTCAATTTGAGATTATCCTTAACACATATTTCAATACGTGACGGATGATTCATCGTCTTATTCATAACGTAGTATCGTGCTCAATTCGAGTTCGGGATTCGAAGTTCAAATTCTGGCCGAAGAGTTGAAAAAGTATGTGTGGGTTCTCTGCAAAGTGTGCAGCACAAAACAGTAGAAGAAAGAATTAATCATAATATGTCCGGGTATGGTATCATATTTTTCGAGGAGACCGTTAAGTTATGAACAAGCATGTTAAAAACTGTCCCTTATTATCGCTTCAGTACAAATCCGGATTCATATCAGGATAGGTCTTGCAATCTTTGGCACTAGACGTTAAATACGCATTCATCCTTGTCAACATACAGATGATTTCAGTGCTTAATTAAAAAAAAATATTGGTAGAATTTGCAACACGAAGTCCTGTAATGTATGCAATTTGTCTTTAGTTTTTTCCTAAATGGTGCCTTTTAGGGCATTTCAACAATCCGCCCGTATAGGACAATGGAACAAATATTCTTAAGGTTATGTTGCTACTTTATTGATGTAAACCCCACAATAGATCATCGAATTTTATTCAAACATGTGCATATTACAGACAAGAAAAGGTTTTATATCGACCAAAAGAAAAAAAATCACTTATGAAAGAGACAAAGAAGAAATGGTTATAAAAAGTTTTTTAAAACAATTTTAAAAGATGGTACACAGCACATCATGTCAGGGGTCGGTTTCACGAAGCTATTCTAAGACCTGTCATAAGATATATCTAAGGACATGTTTGATGATCCTCCTATGACTTAGGACGTATCTCAGAACTCACCTCGAAGCTGTCTTAGGACAATCTAAACCTGTCGCAAGTCGTTTAAATGTTCTAAATATTAAAATGGATTTATGGAAAAATCCATGTGAATGTACAAGTAACTTGTTTCCCATGAATTACTTAACGTGTTGGTTAATATTCCATAATTAAATAATTTTAAAAATTCGTATAAAACATTAATGTAATTTATACACAGTAAACAATTTGTATTTTTGAAATTTGAAGTTTAAACGTACTATATTTTTAGGTTGTCCTTAACACATATGTCAATACGTGAAGGATGATTTATCATCTTTTTGATATTGTGGTATCGTGCTCAATTCGAGTGCAAGAGGAAGGAGTTGTAGTCCGAAAAAGAAAATCACAAAATACTGAACTCCGAAAAAAATTAATAAAGAAAAGTCCGTGATCAAAATTGGCTAAATTAAAAAGCGCAAACACATCAAACGACTGTCGTATTCCTGAGTTGGTACAGGTATTTTCTTGTATGTAGAATTTATGAAGCCAGACCAAAGACTCGGTTGAAAATGAGTATATATTGGTTTTCCGCTAAAGTTGCGGCACCAAGGAGTTGAGTTAAGGATTATGTACCGGATAAGGTATCATACATTTTGAACTAGCATGTTAAAAATGTCCCATATTGTCGCTTCGGTACAAAGTCGGGTTCATATCACATGGATAGGTCTTGCAATACTTGGAACTGTTGGGAGATTTAATAGTAATCCATCTTTGACATCATTCAGATGATTTCAGTGCTTAATTATATTCTATTTGGTACAATTTGTAACACGAAGTCCTGTAATATGTGTAAAAGAAATATCTAAATACTCAATTTGTGTTTAGTTTTTTTTCTAAAATGATGCCTTTTTAGTGCATTTCAACATCCGCCCGTATAGGACAACGGAACAAATACTTTTAAGGTTATGTTGCTGCTTTGTTGATATAAACCCCACAAACGGTCATCTAATTTTATTCATACATGTAGATATTACAGACAAGAAAAAGTTTTATGTCAAACAGAAGAAAATAATCATAATAGAGATTGTTATAAACAGTGTATTAAAACTATTTTTTCAAGATTTAATAAACTCAACTTAAACATGAAACATTAATTTATGATGGTGGTACACAACACAACAGTCTTATATATAGATGTCCAAAACTGAGGACCAAAATGTCCGATTTTCCATGTATCTAGAAAAGAGGGACGAAAGATACCAAAGGGACAGTCAAATTCATAAATAGACAATAAACTGACAACGCCATGGCTGTATGAATTAGAACTGTATGGATTTCCTGTCTATTACTATATGCTATAATTAAAGATTGTTTAATATTAGTATATCTACTGTAAATAAACTCATCATAGATACCATATATATGTACAATATAAAAAGATCCATGATTTAATTAAAGTATATCACTTTACAAATAAATTAAAAAAAAAAGAAGTAAAATCACAAAAATACTGAACTCCGAGGAAAAATCAAAACGGAAAGTCCTTAAGGATGTAATCTTCTGACTTTTCAGTCTCGTTGAAATCTCGTTCTTGAATTATTTCAAAAACATGTGATACAAGTGAAAAATATCAACGTATTTTAAGAATATTATAATTAAGCCTAACTCTGTGAAAAAATTGCGTATTTACAATGAACGGTTTTTGAGTAATCCAGTTTTCAAATCTTACGACCAATCAAGTCAGTATTTGTAGCCAAAATTTTGAAAAAATGGGTGAAGGATACAAAAAATGATTTTACAAGAATCGTGTACATACCATATCGTTTTGGTCTTTTCAAATTTCTTAGATATGTATTTTTTCAATCATTTATAACCAAAAAGTTGAAATAATATGCATTTTGTTCTTAAAACTGAGAAAAATCACAAAAATAGAAAATTGACAGCATGGTAAATTTTACACAAAAAAACGTCAAAATATGATAAAACTTTCTTATATTAAGACCTGCCTATAGTTTTTTTTAAGTAAAATTTATTCAGATTGGTCCAGTTCATCTTTATAGAAAGTATGAAAAAAAGTTTAATTGTGGAACTGTAACTTTTTTCAGGATAATAGCCAAAAAATAGGTAAAAATCGATGAAAAATGGGAAAATCATCAAAATTGGGCATTTTCAAAGGGCTGTAGCAAAAAAAAAGTGCACCACCATATGACATTTCCTTCATCAGTTATCTTGTTACATTCTTATAAACCCAAAAATCAGGTTAAGAAAAAAAGTTTAATTCTAGAAAGTTTTGGCTCCTTAATCAAATGGCAAAATCAAAAGCACAAACACATCAAATGAATGGATAGCAACTGTCATATTCCTGACTTTGTACAGTCATTTCCCTATGTCAAAATGGTGGATTGAACCTGGTTTTATAGCGATAAACCTCTCACTTGTATGACAATCTCATCAAATTATATCACTTGATACATGCGAGAACGACTTGAATGTATACTTAAAACAAGGAAATTACTAAACAAATCCTTGAAAAAACTAAATGTTCAAATTGTTCCTAAAAATATACAAAATAATTATATGGTATAATTCATTTACATTAAATGATCTCAAATGATATAATACACAAAACATAAATAGAAAGTATACTAGCAAGTCCTTGTTATTTGTTTCATATTCTAAAAAACAAAGAAACTATGTTATTATTCATATAAAAAATTTATTATAAAAGAAAAAAAAAAAGAAAAGAAAACATATAACAAGAAAAAAAAAAACAGAAAATATTATTAAAAAATGATAAATAACAAATGACAAAAAAAAAAAAATAATTATAAGTGCCTTCAAATATATGTATGAATGATTTTTAAAATACAAACACATTTCAACTGTAAACGAAAAAATAAAATGTTTTTTTTTGACTGGCACGAAATAAAATATTATCCAATGAAAATCGTTTTACAATAAATAGATACTGAGTATAGATTATTTTTCTTTTAAAGACAAGTTCATAAACAATTTAATTTTTTTCCTTACTTGTTTGTGCTTAAATTTTATAAAACATGTTTATTATTTTTTTTGTGGGAAAGTTAGATTTTCTTAATTATATCAAAATCTGAAAGCAACAGGGTCAACTTAATATAATTTCACAAAGTAACGAAACTGTGACGATAAAACAAACAGAATGGTTCACACCATTAGTTTATCTGTACCCTTGTTATCGTAATTTAAATAAAATTGAGAATGGAAATGGGGAATGTGTCAAAGAGACAACAACCCGCCCAAATAAAAAACAACAGCAGAGGGTCACCAACAGGTCTTCAATGTAGCGAGAAATTCCCGCACCCGGAGGCGTCCTTCAGCTGGCCCCTAAACAAATATATACTAGTCCAGTGATAATGAATGCCATACTAATTTCCAAATTGTACACAAGAAACTAAAATTAAAATAATACAAGACTAACAAAGGCCAGAGGCTCCTGACTTGGGACAGGCGCAAAAATGCGGCGGGGTTAAACATGTTTGTGAGATCTCAACCCTCCCCCTATACCTCTAACCAATGTAGTAAAGTAAACGCATAACAATACGCACATTAAAATCCGAGTCCGATGTCAGAAGATGTAACCAAAGAAAATAAACAAAATGACAATAATACATAAATAACAACAGACTACTAGCAGTTAACTGACATGCCAGCTCCAGACTTCAACTAAACTGACTGAAAGATTATGATTTCATCATATGAACATCAGGCACAATCCTTCCCGTTAGGGGTTTAGTATCATACCATCATAACATATATGAGAAGAACATAACCCGTGTCATGCCAACAACTGTTTTTAGAATAAATGTGTTTAGTTCCGATGCAAAGACCTTATCAGTGACTCAATATTAACGCCAAAATATGCAATCTTTAATGACTTGACAACAGTATCGTAATATATTTAAAAACAACTTTCTTTCTTTTTTTGTAAAATTGTGCCTCTTTCAGATTTCTATTTCGTGTTTCCAAAAAGCGGACACCTATTTTTTAATATGAACAAGCTGTAAATATAAATTTATCATCATATATGTCGATATTATTTATAAACTGTAAAAAGTAATATGCTGGACTTGATTTTGAACTTGAAATCCGTCCGTAGAAATACAAAAAAAACATGATATCTATATATAAAAGAATATATATAAAACTTCACTACTCAATCTAAATTTTCACTAAATATCTAAATATGGCATTAAATGTTATCAAATTTTATTATTTATATAAAAATAATAATTTTAAAAATACAATTAATTATTACAGTGCTTGTTAGAAATTTTACCAATCACATATTCTGTAAATAAAAAACAAATTCTAAAATAAAATAAAATTAGATGGATATATATTATATGTCAAGAATACTTAAAAAGGTTTTAAAAAATCACTAACAATCCAAAATTGGATATTAAAATGAAAATATAATCGAGGCAGCAAAATTTTATCTATTAACATACAATAATACCATTTTATAAAATGAATTAATTATCAAATACAATATACAAACAACGATGATTCTCAAAAAACATCACAGGAAACCAAAGATGGAGCGACTAGAACACAACTAAAAGCTTGGTAATACATGGGTGCTTTTGAAGGGTGCATTTATTTGCAATTGCGCCTACTTTTTGATATATTCTGTATTTTATTTGCCTCATGCACAATGTTTTATTTCATTTGCACCGAAACAAATGCTGTTTTGCGCCATTTACATGTAAAATATAATGGCAACATTTATAATAATGCTGTACTAAACGAGTCTAAATTAAGATTTTATTTATAGAGTATCCTACTGTTAACGCAAGTGTTCATACATATTCAAAATTCACTCGGAGACAAATAAAGGAAATACTCCTGTATATTTATAACGACCACTTATATGAGTAGTAGATTTATTAAAAATTGGAGACAAGTCGTATAGATATAGCCCTTAAAAATGGAACAGCCAGAATCATTACAGATGTGGACAGCAAATCCTTTACATAAACATTGAATGAGCACATTCAACCACGGTTTTGACCAAAATCTGATTGGAAAAACTAATCAGTGTTAAATGAATTATGCTGTTATTTTGGTTCTATGATGAATGTGATGAAAATTTATTTTCTAATGTATTCAAGTCAGTTGATATTTTCTTGTCATTTGTATTTTTCAAATGAATTGCTTTTATTTGGACGCCAAAACAGAATTAGTATTATGCTATTAAAACTTTGTTGTCACACTATTATTAAAAGTGTTTAATTTTGGCGCTATGTCCAAATAAAATGCCAAAAATAGAGCAAATGAAATTACATTTGGCGGAAAAGCAAAAGCACTCCTCTGGAAGGGTCAACCGTTTTTGTTCTACTAGTACTGTCCGTTATGCGACATCTTATGTTGATATAATACTATGAAGTAGACTATAGAGTATGTTCTGCAACAATTTTGATGTAAAACTCTTGAAATTAAATTAGTAAAAATATATTCTTTAAAATGAAAGCGTACAACAATAAACAGGTTTAAAATCTTGCAAACACAACTTAAGTTGCATCTTAAGTCATTTTCCGACTTGATTCTATATCTTAAAAATTCAATTAAAAGATGTTATTATTTTTCTAAATAAAAAAAAAACTCAACAAGACAAGCACCAACCTACACGATTTATCCACCATGACAATTTAAAAATGTTATCTCCATTATTTTTCATCCGCTTATTGTATGTTCCATTTATCACATGTTATGATTACAAAATCTTGTCAATGTTTGCATGATAAATAAACAGTTTAACCCATTAAAGCTTATGGCAGTCTATGATTCAATGAAAATCTAAACCTTAGATTGAACTCCGGTCATGGAAACGTTTCGCAATTGGATAATAATGAGAAAAGGGCGGACTTAATCTTATCTGTGTTTGTCTTTTGTGTTTATTTTGAATTTACGTTTATATCTTGGGTATGCACACATATTGTATATCATTAAAACAGAAAACAAGGGTATTTTCTAGATTGTTTGTATTCCACTTCACGCGCCTAATCATAGAAAATATTCCACGTTGAAGTAGGTACAGACGCAGTGTGATGACGTAGAGATAGGTGCAAAAATAATAAAACAACATATACCGATAAAGTTATATTGTTTGTTGTGATGTTTTAATAAATTCTGAGGAAACTATGGATCCAGTTGGTGTTCAGTTTGCACCCATTATGTCAGAAAACCATTATGATTTACATGGACCGTTATCCAGTGGATACCCATTTGTTCAGCCAAATTTGTGGACTAATCGAGAGGACCGGAGTTACGTACCGCCGCATCAAAATAATGAGCATTTGTTACGCTCTGGAAATAATGTAGACGGCAATGAAAATATTCAAAATAAAATGGACACCCGAGAAAAAGGTAATGGGTTTAAAAGTACTTACCAAAAACAATCAATTTATTTATTTGGTTAATATATTAAGGTCCTTTTTAGTCATACAGTTCGTCAACTGTTTTTGGTTCTTATTCATTAATTGGCTTCCTGATGAAGGTAAATCCAGAAAAGCGCTTCGGATAGATGGGATTTATAAAGTGTGGTTTTTATTTTCTAAAACACAAACTGTTGTTAATTTTAATAAAATTATTGAATTGAAATTAAATAATTACAATTCAATATCATGCAATAATAAATATATAATAATAATAACGTTCTCATCGTTATTATCAGACATGGGTATAAATAGTAGATAATATTCAAATAATGATTTGAATATTACATATATATTCTTTATCTATGAGAGACGGAGTCAATTGGTTTATGTGCAGTTAAGAGTCAAGTAAATTATATATGACAAAAATAGTAGGATTTCATATATCTGAATTGCACGAGATTTTCTCGTGCAAACCCTGACTCTAAATATAAAAATAAGGAAATGTGGTATGAATGCCAATGAGACAATTATCCACCAGAGTTCAAATGACGTGGATGTAAGCAATTAAATGTCAACAACGGAAGGCCTTGGCAAAAAAATACGAAACAAGTCAAACGAAAAAAACATGCGGCTTAAATAAATCTATTAATTATAACAAATAAGGCAAATACGACAGGCATGAACCGTCGACAAACATTAGCTGCAAATGGCTGCTGAAACACTACAGTTTCTTAATAAGACCCTATAAAAAACCATTTAACGATCAAAATGAGATATGTTTTGTCTACAAGCCGTTATTTTTTCTGTAGTCCGTAATACATGATATATAAAAATGAATTTGAAATGCTAAATTGGGGGTGGATATAACCTACCAATAACGCGGCCAGGAAATACTTTATTTAATTGTTAGAAATAATTTATACCAAAATGTGTAAAAATATAAGATACCAGGTTAATTGAAGTTTGGTACTTTTAAGTACACCGAAAATATCTCTATAACAAAAATATTTCTTGTTTTAAAACTTAACCATCCCAACAGGAAAATTGAAAGATATTTGACACCGCATATTATCAAAATATTTCATACGTGTTATCAGAAATGTTGAAATTAACAGATTTTCTGACCACTAAATATTTATTTAAGAATTATATGTCCCCTGTTATCTATTTTAAGGACTGTATTAGTCATAAAATAAAACCTGTGTCTGAAATAGAAATATTTTATAAATACTGAATATTTTGTTTAAACTAAAAATATAAAATGTAGAGAAGAAAATATCTTTAAAGGCTTTGTGAACTTTGAACTAATCTTTTGAATATTCGATTATTATGTTTATTTTCAAAATTCGCATTGTAATGTCAATTTGAAAATGCGCAAATAGTTATTCTGTAGACAAGACATTTTATTGAATTATCACCTCTTACAATTTTTTTAAATAATATTACTACGTATGTTAGAATTATAAGTTTCATATTGTTTTCATCAAATAATAACAGTTGTATTTTGTATTAAATTTCGTGAGTCTTATACCAATAATATTTTTCTTTAAGAACGTTGCGGTGCGTTGTAGTTTGAAGTATAATTTGTAAATTTGTCTTATCTTGTTTCATTATTTTCTGCTTTGTACATTGCTACATGTGAATATGTTGCTGAATCTCGTCTTTACATGGGAAACTAAAGTATTGACATACACTCCTTTTCTTTTCATCACTATTAAATATGCAAATCAAAAATAGAAAAGAAGGCAAGTAAAATTAACCGTTAATGCTAGCGTCAGGACATGTTTAACTAATCTAATGGTTGTTCTAAAAAAGGAGACATAAAAACTATTTTAATTGTTGTGTATGTTTGGGGTTAAAACGCGGGTGTAAGTAGGTAACTAAGGGAAGAAAATAATATATAAAAAAAGAACTCGTTTGAATTGTTTTACATTTGTGAGTTACAAATGTATGTGCCTTTTATAGCTGGCTATGCGGTATGGACTTTGCTCATTGTGGATTGCCGTACGGTGTATCTGTTTATTTTTGTGTCATTTGGTCTCTTGTAGAGAGTTGTTTCATTGGCAATCGTACCACATATTCGTGTTTATATATTCGATATTTTGTTGTTGTATCTGAATTTAATAACTTAAAATACAACGTATGTCAAGTCACAATTAATTATTTTAAGGAATTTTCAAAACTTTTCATTGACATAAAGTCAAAGTTAGGACTCAACCCTTGATCAGTTATTGTGTAGTAGGTAAAATTGTATACTTACTCTTTATCATGAAGTGGTGGATCCAGTGGTGGGGGTGTCCGCCACTATATCTGAATGGGGACATCGAAACCATCCCTTATCCTGGGTTTGGACCCCCTTTTATAAATGGCTGCTACCGCCCTTGACTTGTATGGCTCAACTGTTATAAATGAAATATATTTAGAAACATTTGGATTGTTAACTGAGATAATATTGTGGTTGGATCATCATCTGTATGAAGTTTAGTTATCAATTGTCCATAACACTAAAGGACATCTGGAGTAAGAGGTGTACTACAAATAAATCAGCCAACGATCTTATTAGTCTTACCAAAAATGTGTGATAACTTGAGCAAACGCTTTTTAAATTGAACATCGACAAAAACAGAGAAAAACGAGAAAATTTATTACTAAATACATTTAAATACGATTCGGGGTAGGCAATACATTTCCTGCAATATTTGTATGATTCCGGACGACTGGACGACTGAATGTTGACAAAAACTTCAACAGCACTTAACTTGTAAGATAATGATTTTGTAAGGTGATAGTATGAACTATCAGTTTATTTTTCAAATTATAGAGGATAAGTAAATATACTTAAAAGTAACGGTTAAATATTTTCAGTTTAATTAAATTAAGTAAAAATTACACTTTCATCCTTAAAGTTTATCATTTTTAACTTTAATTCAAATTCGAGACATTTTTTTAAAGAGATGGGCAAATGTTCATATTCGCAGATTGGTACACATTGTCAAAGTAAATCTCAATATAAATCATCATTCAAGATTGAAGGCAAATTTGAGCGGTTTTTCTGTTTTTCTGCTGGCTGTCAACATTATTTGCTACCAATTAGAACAGATCCGGGCCCGTACACGTGGATAAGTCCGAAACCATGCAGTCATTTAGACAAAAATCTAACTGTATTTCTAATAATGTTTCCGTAAATTTTTTTAACGAATTACGTGTTTCCTTAACTGTAATTAGATTCATTAATTTACCTAAAATCTATTTGGAATTAATTTCAAACTATATTTTGAAATCAATATTTAGTGCTTATAATTGTATTTTGTGGGATTAAGATATGGACGACTTGCTGTGAGTCATGCTTTCTGTCTATTTGTATATTAACACTCGCTATAGTGGCGTACCAGTTTCTGAGGTACCAGTTTGTGAGTTTACACTTAGTACGGTGTCGTACTAGTTTGTGAGTTTACACTTAGTACGGTGTCGTACTAGTTTGTGAGTTGTTACACATGATGCATACGTGCAAATAAAAAGATGTTTTTTTTTTATTATTATCGTCAAATTTTACCCTTAGACCGTTAAAAAAACCCGTGCAATAAAACCCCCGTTCAAAAAGTATACAGACCTCCTTAAAAAAACTAAAACTAAAACAAGCAGATATATAAAAAAAAATTAATGAAAATTTTTGTTTAGAGGCGGTATTTCATAACTTTAATTAAATTCTCTCCTTTTGGTATAGGGAAGGAAAGAAGACGCAAGATTTTATATGTCTTAAAATTAATATGTTGGCGATTTGACCCAGGAAACAGAAGATCAATACTTATCTGTATTATGTATCAAGGGTAGATTTAATATAATACTTAGGATCTCATATTAACTGTTACGGTTAATCAAATACACATCATAAACTGCACGTTCCCTTATCACCATGGTGTTGCTATGATATCAGCAGACGACAATACAATATTGATTTCCGGTGGATTTGTAACCATAACAACGAAATCTATCAATAACAAAAAGATGATCCAGCGAAGATTTTTTATATATTGTAAAAGATATAATTATAAGCTTTTTATATATTATATTGAAAGACCAAGCTAACATCAAATAATGACACAAAGAAGCTTGGGTAAAGGGGTTTCAAAATGTTAACAGTTCAATACTAAATTGTGTAGTCTAGTCAGTTTTGGATTTGATCTTGTCTTAACCATTCATCTTTTAATTTGTTTTGAAATAAGAAATGTACCAAAAATGTAAATACAGGGGTGCTAACATTGATTTTTGATTTTGATTTTGAAACATTAAATCATAACTTTGTTTATATTGACATATATGTAATATGTACGATAATTACTCATCAACTTTCATACCGTCGATACTTCTTACAATGTACTTATATTTTGGCATTGCGAAATATTTCCTTTCACTAAATCCCTTGGATGTGTACTAATTGATACGTAAGTCTTGGAGAATGATTTGTTTAATAGTTGTTATTGGCTTTGAACTAGATTTTATCTCATTTCGGTGCCTTTTGTATATATTGTTTTATGTTAGTTTTTTTTTGTCTCGTGTAGACCGATTGAGTTTATTCAATTGCTAATTAATTTTACAGTTTGTTCTTATGATGTGCTAAAACACCACTATTTCAGGTTTAGGGGGGGGGGGGGGGTAGCTCACTCACTCAGGCTAATAGTTTTAACTCCTTCACATTCTGTATGGGCTTGTCCTAAGTGAGGAGACTTCATATTTTTCATGTCGGGGTCTTTTATAGTCGACTGTAATCTGGTTGTATTAAAATCAACTTGGTACACAAAAAAGAATGATTGTCAAAGGTTTGTCCGTTTATTGATTATTGTTAGGGTTCTCGTTTCTGATGAAATATAATATAGAAATACAGTTACTATTTTTTTCCGTTAAATAACTGAAATGTTACAACATTACACATCAGGGAAAATATAAAAAATAACTGAAGACAGACTTGTCTAAATAAATAAATATACTTAAAGTGATAAGAAACGAGTGACCGGTGAAATAAATAAGTTTATCCAATTATTGAACCAATGCATGTATATATCATAAACTTCGACTTCTGTGCATGATTTTGTCATTTTTTACGCAAACATATTGTATAATCGCCAATTTTTTTCTCTCTCTGTCTGTTATGAAGTGAAAATATGGCAGCTACTTAAATGTCGTGTTTAGAAGCCGAAGTTAACCCGATTAACACCTTATAACCCCGTATAACCCCGATACAAATGAATCCGGACGTTGACGCGTTCGAAGCGATAATCAGGACAACATTTGGGATGACAACAATTTCGAATGGCTCTGTAGAACTTATTTGAGTGTATATAAATATGTCAATGTGCATGCTAGTTTATTTATTCAATTATACAGTTGCTGTAAGTTTTAGATATTGCATAGAACGTTGACAAAACTGATAGATGCAAAACGCATAGACATGGTGCAATTTAATACATTTTATGAGATAAACAATGCCGAATATCTTTTTGTGCATATGAGTATTTTAAAATACCTTAAGCAATAATAAATAACTAAACGCTGAATTACTACGTGCCTTCAAATGTTCCCTGGAACTTAGAATAAACGCAATATCATACTTAAAAGGTTTTCTCTTACTGTATTGTTCGTTCCATCAAATGTGTCGCCTTCGTTGTGCGTTTTTAAATAATCACTGTACAGTTCGTGGACAAAAACCGTCACAAATCACCGATTGTCACCTTATAGTTAACAATCAACAATTAAATGTGGATATTAAGCACGTGTTTAACATGTACAATCAGATTATAGTTTATTTTAAGGACACATCCATGCGTATAGTGATCACCGGATTTTTACGAGATGGTCACGCTGTGGTCACTTTGCATACGGAAAATATATCGGCGAATTGCTTCCTGGAAGCAGCAATTCAAATAAAGTAAACTTCTTCTCAATATGAACAAATTAAAGAATTTTCTTTAGAAAAAAAGTATATGTACATATGTTTTATAATGAAAACTATCCATTTAGTTATAAAAAAACATTTCAATTTTTTTTCTAATTTGAGGTTTCTTATGACTTTAATAAGCGTCTTTAAAAAATATCATACATTATGAAATACTAGACAAAACAGATTTTCACATTGTGTTTTTTTGTGTGTATTAGTAACAATATATATTATATATAACTGAAAATAAATTAACAGAATTGGCGCAATTAGATGATTATTTTATTGGCGCAAATGATACCAATAGTTTTTGAAATTAAGTGGCGCAAAAATAGTATTGGCGTAAACAAGTTATGGCGCAAATGAGTTTATTTTTGGCGCAAAAAGATATCGCCCATTAGCTGTAGATTTTTTTCTTATTTATTTCTACATATATAACAAGAAATGTTGGAGCACATTCTTCGAAGTATTTTCATTTCACTATTACCGGTAATTGCATTTCTATTTTCCCGTATCTGAATATACATGTAGGTTTGCATTTTGTTATAAGATCTCCATTTTGTGCGATTTGTTTTTAAAGATTTATGAGCATTTTCATTTTAAATTTTTTATTATAATTTGAGATACGTAACGAATAGCGAACTTTTGGATAATTTTATAATTCAGAATGCATATCATACTTTAACAAAACCGGTATCGTCTGTAGATGACTAGTCAGTGTCGCTCGAAGTAAACAGTTGCTTAAAACGGCTAAGGAATTATACCTGCGGGTAGAAAAAAAGTAGGGCTTTGATTATTTGAATATTTGAAACATTAGCAAATTTACAGAAATGAAAGAAATGAGATGTGATTAATTACTTTGTGTTGAAGGCGTATCGAATGTTTAAGTTTTGGCATTCGTGATAAAAGTAAATGCAGAAAAACGAGTCTTATTCCAATCATACATGTTAAAATCAAATTTGATAAATCATATTCCACTTTTTAATACAGGTGCATATCGCTTCTTTCAATCAACGGGATTTTTGTTTAGCAATAGCTGCTATTCTCTATATGCGGATGAAGCATAGATATATTTAAATAAATAAGAACACATATTGTTTTGAATTACGGAATTTGATTTAATGCTATATATATAAATATAACACTGTTCTGTCGTTTAGTGTTAGTTTTGTATAAACAGTGAACATTTGCTAGCAATATCATTTCTTTTTATCTAGTTTAGCATTTGTACTTGTATGTCCACTTGTATTAAGTTGAAAGAAAATTTGGTAAAGATATATCATATGCATTACTTTTGATTAGGGGCTAGCTGAAGCACGCCTCCGGAATGTGATTTTCTCGCTGTGTGAAGAAGACCCATTGGTGGCCTTCGGCGGTTGTCTGCTCTATGGTTGGGTTGTTGTCTCTTTGACATATTCCCATATTCCCCATTTCCATTCTCAATTTTATTACTATAATACACACGATGATCCTCCATGGTCATGACAATTGTTGAATTGAATTTTTTTTACAATAAACAAGAAATTAAAGGAAAATAAATATAAACCAAATAATCGTACTACTACTACTTATCTTGATACTAAAATTATAATAAAACATGTATTAATAATAATAATAAAAATAATATATCTGGGTAATAATAACAATGATCAATTAGAAAAAAATGATAATAGAAGACCAACATGTGCGACGTTTAAAATGTATTCATTACAGTAACTTATTAATACATTATTTATTGTTTTAACATGCGTTTTGTATACAACTTTTTTTCTCCAAAACTAAAGATTGCTGACGAGAGTCGAAGGTAGGATAAGTGCCAGTTCTTGCATCTCAAAATATTTAAAAAAAATAGTTTAATTTCACAAATTATTATTATGCCGATCTGTACATGTAGATGTTATGTCTGTGGTGGTCTCTAGTTGGAAGGAGTATACATTGAATTTTGAATAGATACGAACAGGATTCGATAGAACTAAATGTATGATGGTTTACAAAATTTGTTTAAGTTTAGTATAATAAGATTTTCTAATATGTTCCTATCCTTCGAAACGAATGACATATATTCTTTTCTTTTCCATAGAAATAACTTATATAGAATAATGATATTTCTGCGATGAAATTGATTCTTTTTTTTCTCTCTAAAAACTACACTTCTTTCTTCACACAATCATGACTAAAACTACACTTCTTTCTTCACACAATCATGACTAAAACTACACTTATTTCTTCATACAATCATGACTAAAACTACACTTCTTTCTTCAGACAATCTAAAACTAAGATTTATATGTACATTTTCACTTTTCTCCTAAAAAAACTTATTAAAAATCAGTAAGAAAATAAAACTCAACATCAGTTTACAACTAAAATGTGGACATTCAAATTCCAATAACATGTGGGCGGAAATTTTGAAATTATTTTTACTATAATTTTTTAACAAACATTCATTAGTTCTGTTTATCCTCACTATCTCATATTTTATTTAACTTATTAATTCCCGTTTGTTATGGGAGAGTCTTGAAAAGTTATAACAAATGATACAAAACCGTTCAGAATAAAAAAAAATAGTGTGGTGCTAGAATTTTAACAATAGAAAATAAGGGATGCAATGTATAAAGAAAAAGAAAAATGAAATAAAAATTAAAGAATTCTGATTTGAAAGACTCCCCCCCCCCCTGATGGAAGTTTTTAAAGACTTCGATTAGCTTTACATCCCTCGCACTGTCGGTTACACCCCAATGTCAAGAACCTCTTATTTTCTTTCGACTGTATTTTAATACTTCGAAAAATCGGTATTAATTCCGTAGTAAGCATGACATGGTTAATTGTAATTAGTGTCTCGTCAGTTTTTGGCTGGATATTGGTTGTTCTATTATGTATGTTTATTATGTATGAATTATTTTTTAGTGCATTCAATAAGTGACTATTTAATAAACAAATTATTTATTAATTTATTTATCGTAAAAAATATAAATCGGAAACAATCATAGTTGGACTATATTGGACTTCGTCATTTTTGGGTAATTTTTCTTTAAAGAAGGGCTAGGTTCGCTATTTATTCTCCTATAATTCATTGGAAAAACTATTGAATTCCATTCATATCTCTAATATATATTCAGTATTGGAATGATTTTATTTTAATAATAATATAGGGTTATTGCATGAATATTCCCCAATATTCATGCAATAACCCTTTTATTGTATAGCAATATAATATTTGAAAGTAAAAAATGGTTTAAACTAAGATTTTGTCGTTGATGACGTCATGAATTTTGAAGATTTATTGCACTAGTGCAATATTAGAATTTATTGCACGCTAACTTTTGGTTACTCTCTGTGGGAAATATTATATTGCTATGCAATAATAACACATATAATAAAGATACAAAACAATTAATATGAAGGAAAGGCCATGATAGCAAGGAAATAAAGAACCATAGATGTAAACATACAGCAACAAACTTAGTAACAAGACAAACATGACTCAGGAAAACTGGAATCAGCTATTTATGGCTTTTAATATTTTATGATTCAAACAGGAAATTGATAAAAACGGCTTTGATAATTTTTCCTGTTAAGTACTATATAAAATAAAAACTCTTATTCTATCTTTATATGTCACAAATGTATTCTTGGGTAAAATGTTAAAACTATAATAATTATGTCCTGCTATATTTCTCAGTGTCTTTACCACCAAACTATCATCATAGTATGGTTTATATAATTATTAAATTTTGATCATTGTTGAAGGCTTGTTTTCGAGTACGACTAATAACTAAAAAAATATTTTTTTCCTTATTGTCCATAGATGTAAAGAAAGTACGTAATAAAAGTTCACCACACTCATGTTCTCGTATACCAGAAAAGAATGTACAGTGTAGTAAAAAATGAGTTTCAATTTCAGTCATGTTTACAGGGCAAAAAAGAGTCTGTCTTATGGTCGTTCACCAATATATAGTCCGATTTCTATCCTCGGAAGTAATATTCCACATCTGAATTGTGCTAAATGTGAGCGTTCGACTTTGGTTAAATTGATTTTACTCGGAGATCTGATGATGATGGCTTTTCTCCAAATGGTTGGAATTATACTGTTGTCATGTATAGGATATGTCTTCTCGTATCATTTTTTTTAAGTTTTAATAAAATATTTTGCATTGTATTGGCTGATTTATGCTCGAAATTTATAAAGAGTTTTTATTATCAAATATTAGATTTTTTATTCATATATATCTTGACAACCGATATGTAGAGCGAATTATTTCAATTAACATCAGTTTTCGAACTATAATAAATCAGAAGTTTCGCATGTCATGATGGTGTTGTTTTTATGTTGTACTTTCGATTTGCGAGTATCCCGACTCACAAGTCTCTTCTTTTTTAATTTAGTAATTTGTTCCCGATTAAATTATATCATTTTTTTTCAGAATGGGAAAATTGTTCTAAAGACGATATAAAGGAATGTGATAACGCTACCTCTGAACAGACCACACAAAAACAGTCGCAGGTGGCATCAACTCTCAAATGGTATGTCAGTTTCCCTATTTTATTAACTGCCTGCTTATTAAATTTGTTTTTCCCCCTTAATGATGTAATCGCACTGGAATTTCAATCTAGGACTTCTTTGTTGTAAGACGGTTTTGAAAATAGTCACTTTTCATGATCACGTCAGATAATGATGTAAACTAACCATTAACTAACAATTGCAGGACCCCGTACAGTAAAATAGGTAGGAACCATTCTCTGTGTTGTATATTAATGAAGGGTCTTTTACGAAAAGTTTTTCAATCGTTTCCAAAAATTTACAATAGTAGCGCTTCATATTCTTATACAAAATAAAATTCTTGCCACATTTAGCTGAAATGGTTTGCAGTAGAAACGTTTAGCAATGAAAATTTATGGATGTTTTTAAAATGTGTGCATTATTTTTAATGTTTTATATTATGCAGACTGAATTTTTATAAATATTTTTGAGGTTTCATAATTTGGTCTTTTGCTTGAAACACCTTGAGATATATATATATATATAAATATTTGAAATACTATACAAACTTGGATCGGTTAGGACATTTTTGATTTTTTTGTTTGAGGATTGCCCTCAATGCAGTTATAACATCTAAACTGTCACAACCTTTGGACATTTAGAGTTGTGCCAGTTCACATCGAAAACAACTATTTTCATTTGGCATATCTTTGTAATCTTTGCGCCGTGTTTGGAAATTTTAAAATTGTACCAGCGTCTGTGGTGTTCGCTTAAATTGTATAAATTTCGAGATTTAGAAGTTTCTCAGTTTGAATATTTTGACATGATTCATTTGACATCGTGCTATTGTTGAAGAAGGATATCTGTTATCCGAAATATCTAATATTTGTTCATTTTATAGTTATTTAATGGTGATGTTGTACCCTTTTTGACTTGTTATATAGTTGACCATACGCATTAACTTTTTAAACTGTTTGCAGGTTAACAGATAATTATGAACGAGCCGAGGGTGTATGTTTACCTCGGTGTGTACTGTATACACATTATCTCGACTTCTGTAAGAAAGTGAAATTTACTCCCGCCGGAGCAGCCACATTTGGAAAGGTATGTATGTACAGGAAAAATATAAATTAAACATATATCAGAAAGTCCTCCCTTATCGGACACATTAGTCCTACTCTAAACAGACCAGTTATAATCCCCAATGTCGCATGATATTTAGCACAGAAGCCTATACATATAGGTATAAAGTCTTTGATTTGATCAGGGAAACTGCCACGAGATCACCGGAGCGGTTATATAAAAATAATAAAATCAAATATTGATAATTAAACAAAAGCTGAAAACATCAGAAGATATATACATGTAACCAGGTAAAAGGAACTGTTTTTTTCCATACATGGCAAACATTTCAAAAACTAACTTATATGTTTGAAAGTAAGACAATTTATAAAAGAGGGACGAAAGATATCAGAGGGAGAGTCCAACTCATAGATTGAAAATAAACTGACAACGCCATGGCTAAAAAAAAGACAGACAGACAAATAACAGTACACAAAACACAATATAGAAAACAAAAGACTAAGTAACATAAACCCCACCAAAAACTGGGGAAGATCTGAAGTGCTCCGGAAGGGGTAAGAAGATCCTGCTATGGAGCAGGATCTGCTATAAATGTTATGTCTTTAGAAGATTGAAATCATAAGTTTATAGGTCATGCAAACACCTACCGTGCCGAGTTGGTTATAACAGAATATATCTAAATGCCTAATTTTAAAACGACTTTAACGTTTTGAGAATGCACAGTTTCTTATTTCCACTTGTTATTATATCCGTATAACGTGATTCTGTATTGTTTTAAATTTTTATATTCTTGTCTTTCATTTTTGGCTTAAATGCTTTGTCTATATGGTTTTGGGGTTTCTTTGTTACATATGACGTGGTTCTGTAGTTAAAAATCCCGTCATTGTGTTTTTGTGTCATGGTAAATTTGAATTCTTGTCTTAAGGGGTTCCTCCTGTTCTTTGTCTATATGCCTTTTTGTGCTTCTTCCTTACATATTTGTTTGTTTTTATAGTGATTCAGATTATAACATAGTGGTGACTACTGTTTTTGACAATTTTTACCAATTATGTCTATTTGTTTTGTTCACACATCGTTGGCCATAAAATGAAATTTTATGCACTGCCATATAAGTGAGAGGTTAAGCTAGTCATAAAACATATTTTCTGCATAAAAATATACCTGTAACAAGTCAGAAATATGACAGTTGTTGTCCATTCGTTTGGTGTGTTTGAGCTTTTAATTTTGCCGTTTGATTATTTGAATTTTCCTTGAAGTTCAGTATTGTTGTGATTAACTTTTTACAAGATTTTGAAAAATTTAGTAGAAATGACAACATATTTATTTTGTTTTAATGAAAGATCTTACCTGCTTTTATTATATTTTGATTTGATTTTCATAATTTTAATACGACTGTAATACACGTATTTATTGAAAATACGAAATTCATAAATCACTATTTCAATTGTTAATGAATTTTAAAATAAATTTTCAAGATTGTTTTCCAATAATCAGTGTATAAAAAGGATAAAAAAAAATGCCGCATATTAATTGTTTGAGA
The DNA here is from genome assembly GCF_965363235.1 of Mytilus galloprovincialis. NCBI lineage: Eukaryota > Metazoa > Mollusca > Bivalvia > Mytilida > Mytilidae > Mytilus > Mytilus galloprovincialis. The sequence continues at coordinate 2,353,401 of NC_134844.1, forward strand.
AGGAATAAATGTTTTGAATTAACACGAATGTAGCCCAGTTAGATTTCAAAACAATATTAATTATTTTTATTATTATTGTTACTCAGTACTAGTATGTGTATTTTGTTAACGGAAATTAATTGTATATGCCGATGGATATCCTTCAACATATTACTTTTATATCGTAATGTTATTTTGAATACCTCATCTTTATTGCATAAAAGTTTTTAAAAAATAGGACAATGTCTTTATTTGTATTTATCTCAAAGAGGCGAATTTTCTATGAACTGTCTAAAATGATTCAAATGTAAATCAAATACTAGTGTAAATTTAAATTCAGACAAAAAAAAACCCAACCCTACTAAAAAAAAATGAAAAAATAAAACACAGCAGGAGATCGTTTTGATGTTTTTCTGTTTGATGACTGAGACTGTCAACAAAGTGAAAGGTTTAGCGATATAAAACCAGGTTTAATCCACCATTTTCTACATTTGAAAATGCCTGTACCAAGTCAAGAATATGACAGTTCTTGTCCATTCGTTTTTCATGTGTTTTGTCATTAGATTTTGACATGTGATTAGGGACTTTCCAATTTGATTTTCCTCTGAGTTCATTATTTTTGTGATTTTACTTTTTTCTTTATTTTATATAAATTAAAAAAAAAGGTTCTCAATATTTTGTTTACAGCTCATCCGGCAGAAGTTTCCGAAGCTGACAACAAGGCGTCTAGGTACTCGAGGACAATCTAAGTGAGTATTATAGATTTAGAAAACGAATTGTATTTCAAAATTCAAATTAATATATTTTATCATGTAGAACGTAAATTGTTTATCATTCAAGGTAGCTCAGTCTTTAACTTTCTTTGTTGTGTTTAGTGTACTGTTGTTTCATTTTTCGTCGTTGTTCGTTTGCCATGACAATGACTATGTCAGTTTGTATCGACTTATGAAAGTGGTTTTGTATCTTTCTCCTCTCTTTTACATAATGATTGAAATTATGTACTGTCCATATATGATTCAAGGTATCGTTACTATGGCATTGGTATTATAGTTCACTCCATAGATTGTTCAAAGTATCAATGCTATTAAAATGTTAACACACTTGACTGTCCATATATAATGCCAGGTATCATTACTATGGTATTGGTATCAGTGTTAACCCCATAGATTATTCCATGTTTCATTATTGTATGGTATCATAACTATGACAATGGTATCATTGTTCGCACCATAGATTATTACAATGGTTAGACACTTGAATATCCATATTTTATTCCAGGTATCATTACTATGGCATTGGCATTAAGGAGACCTCAATATATTACCATTCTGTGTATGCAGGGAAAGGGTTGACAAGGTATGTTAGAGAGACAAACAGTTATATAAAGAAATAAATTATCTTCCAAGATTTAACAAAAAAATCAATTGAAATAAATTTTAGTTTATGGTAATTAATTTTAACACACAAATAAAACTAGGCTTTCTGTTTTTTTTTTTAATAAAAACAAACTTGAATGGTTTAAGTATTTGGTTGTGGTATGTGTTACTGTAAAGGTGATTATTGCTGGTGACAACACAATATAATCTCACAAAACTATGTAAGAGTCTTTCTATCAGGCTAGAAAAATGTAAAATGAACACACCAAAACACATAATAGATAATACCACGCATTTTATTGTAACTTAAATGTTCCCCTACAAATTCACACCTGGCTGTGTTTAACCAACACTCTAAAACTTCATATTATCGAAATTATTTCTCCTATCTGGACACACAAGAGTCTAGGTTAAAAGCTTTCAACACAAGTCAATAATAACCGAGTGCTTGTATGCTTACTATGGTCGGTTATCGCCTGTCTTTAGTTGACAGATTGCACTAAACACACCATAAACAAGAAAAATAAATTTACTAATTAGGCAGAAATCAATAAGAAGTCGTGTCCCCTTATCGACAGTTCTGACAACTTGTCCGTTTAATCTGAATTTGAATAAGTAGAAATTGGTTTAAATTGCTTTTAAGTGGGTTTATCTTTGTCAACATATTGTGCAGGTGGTGTATTCTATATACCCTCTGTAATATCAGTTAAATGTAAAATATATTATGAAACCCTACAAAAATGCAAAATGGTTTTGAATCGTTTATAGTTTAAGGATTGCCATTAAATATGTATTTGTTTTTCTTTTGTAAGCCCAATTACTGCATAATTATGTTGTTTTCGTTTAATCAACTATCAAAGATAGTTTCATGTTGTTATCCCAAGCAGGCAAAGCTTGTTCACGTAACATTCACATCAAATAAGATCACGAAAAATTCACGCGAACAATATTTTGGCTGTGAATGGGCTGTTGCTTTTGTTGTTGTTTTCTTTATAAACCATTTAACTGTATCGATGATTTGTTGTATTTGTTTTGTAAGAACATATACTTCCTTTATATGTTTTTTTATATCTTAGTCAATACTTTTTTTAAGAAGTGCCATCACAATTAGAAGATATTTAAACATACAAAAATTAATGTTCGATATTAATACAATTTATTTTTTCTTTCATAGATTTTCTGGTGTGAAGATCAAAACAGAGGTAAAAATCTTTTTATTGTGATGGTTTATTTTAAGGTGAATTCATATGCAGAAGATCTTCTGTGCTTTTTTTACTCGAATAAGGCTCTTAATGGAACATAGACTTAGATTGATACTAGACGGTTGTGTTAGATTTCGGTAAAATTCTTGAATCATTTCATCGCGCAAAATACACCATTTATAAGCCTGAACTATTAAGTTTTCATAAATCTGATTTAGTGATTGATAAATACATTGTTGTTTTTTTGCTTTCATCACAAACTATATAAAAATGAAAATAAAAAAGTAGTCGAAGAGCAACCAGAATCTATGGAATAAAAAAATCCAAATGAGCAAATGTCATTCACATGTTAAACCAGAATTTTGTACTTAATAGCAAATTTTACTTAAATTTCAAGTAAAGAAATAATTGCTTGGCATTAAAAATGCAGATGAAAGTGTGTATAGTAATTTTAGCCTTTATCGATGATGAAAATGTTCGAGTACTTGCAAAAAGACCACATAGCTACACAGCAAGCGTCATATTTTGGAATGTAATATACAAATATATTCGTCTTGATATCAAACCTAAAACATTTTAAGGAATTTCAAGTCCTTCTAATTATCTCGTGAAGTAAGTGTTCTAAACTTGACAACAAAGACAGTACACAAAGATATGAAGCATCCCTGAGTGAGAGAGTTATCTCCGTGTTTGAACAATTCTGTAACGTGTCCGTTTGTGATGATAAATTATAAGATTAAATGACCAAACAAATCACACGTGAGATACGACACCTTTCTTTAAATAGCTCTGCTACTCTATAGAATATTGCCTATAATTACAAAGATGCTGATAAATATTCACATTAAGATGTGAAAGGTGTACTTGGATAACGAAGAAAATGATTTGTGTATAGGAGATTGAAGAATGTTATCATTTTCTGTTCGATATCGCTAGATTGATAACATTTTTAATCCTGATGTCAACAATTAAAGCAAATATAGTTACAATATATCACAACACATTTATAAGAAGTTTACTTTATACTGACACATTAAATCGCCACTTTACCTTTATATCTGAATCACACGAATAAAGTATATATCTTTTATCTTGGATGTACGCATTAAGTATATACGTAATTGATTACAATGTTTATGAAACATGCAATGACATTTGATACATGTACTTATATTTGAAATATAATTGATACTAACGATTTATTATTATTTTCTTTTAATTCGGTAACAGGGATCAAACAGAAAGTACTCTTTAAGTTCAAAAACTGGGACGTTACTACCAGAGTTTCCTGATGCTAGCAATCTTATCTTAGAAGAAGGCGTCGAACGGGACAAGGTAGCTAAATATCACAAGAAAGCAACCTACAAAATAATAAAGTGGAAAACGATAACATAACAGACAAAAACATCAATTGAATGATCAAAAATTGATTGACATAAGAGCCTGACATTTTGAAAATTGAATATTAAAATAGTCAAATATTAATAATAAATAAGAATATGATTTGTATTTCAGCATTTCCCTAAAAATTGAAACATCAATTTCTAAACTTTATTTGGCAAAGATGACTTGAATTTAGAATGACCGCCTTGTAACAAACACATTTTGTAACTTAACAAAACAAGATGTTATTATACGCATACCTCGAAGAAAACATAAGCTAGTAAACTGGAGCAATATTTTGATCAGCCACCAACGGAAAATACTTACACCAGAAGACATATTTGATTTATACTATTTAGACAATGAAAGAAACAACGCTGACTTAAGTCCAATTTTGATTTTAAAATTATGCGAAAAAAAAGTTTTGAACGCGTGTAAAAAAAAAAAAAAAAAAAACTTACAAAAAGCACAAAATCAAAATCAGTTAAAAACATAATTAAGAATAAAATATTATTTTTAATTTATTAAAATAAATGAAAAACATTTTATCATCAAATACTATATTAATAGTGTTTTTATGTTAATATATTTGTTAAAATCGAAAAACAAAAACATTCTGAAAATGAATATATTTATAGAAAATATTCTGTTACATATGTTCACAAACTGTTTCAGTTTACGTTGAAATGAATGAATGAATGAATACTTTATGAATACTTTATTCTCTTAAAACAATTGTTACAGAGAACATATACATATTAACAATATACAAACTTATATAGCATGTGTGAATTACATATACATATATAAAGTGAACTATGTTTAACTCCATCACACAGTATTCTGTATTGCAATTCCGTAGCATAAGCCATATCATGACACACACTCACACAAGTTCCTATATAAAAAGGAAGATGTGGTATGATTGCCAATGAGACAACTATCCACAAAAGACCAAAATGACACAGACATTAACAACTATAGGTCACCGTATGGCCTTCAACAATGAGCAAAGCCCATACCGCATAGTCAGCGCATGTATCAATACAACGACTAAAAATAACACTCTGTACATTTCATCCGTTTGAAGTAATTCTCTGGATTAACTTTTACTGGTAACACTGAAACCAAAACAATATAGTATTGAGTATAGTATAAACACAGATATGTTTCTGCACAATTTAAACGTTAATGGTTTTATGAAATGTTGTCCCCTTATTTTGAAGCTGTACACTTTTATCCTGATGTATAGAACGCATTGTCAAAGAATTCTGGACACAGTGATCAGTGCTAACTTTGACGAGGTTCGTATAATTTGTCAGTTGAAATTCGCTGAAATCAAAATCTGATTCGTTTATTACTTCAAATCACCTTGCTGATAGTTCTAAACGTTTTACTTATTTGAAAAAATTGAAATATCTACAGATATATATATATAAAACTAATTGTTATTTTTGCGCTCATCGTATCACGTATTAATAACTCGAAAATAATTTTGGTAGAAATATCGGGGATGATTGTAGTTATAAAAAGTACCAGGATTATAATTGTTATAAAGCCAAACAAGTACAAGGTTGAAGAGCATTGAATGACCCTATGCATAACAAACTATATCAAATACACGTGCAGATACAAAATCAAAAAAGGAATAAGAAAGATATACAAATAAACTCATCAAAGATAATAAGTTTACAATTTGGTACGTCAGTACAGTCTTTTCGTCTACACGAGACTCTCCAACGGCGCTGCCAAATCAGATTAATTCAACATTACGTAATGTCTTCTCTAGAATTATTTAGTTTACTTGACTGAGCATAATTTTTCCACAAATGACAAATGGTAGGAAGACTGTTTAGGCTAGTTTTCTTTGAAGTGATTACAAAGGCGGATATTTTGACGAAACCGTGCACGTAGCATAACAAATCTTGTTTAATTGTGTTATTTTTGATCTTGAGCATTTCCAAATTTCAGATACTTCTTAATCATTATATTTTTGTTGGACAAAAACGTGATATATTATGCCTTACTCTTTTTTATTTACTATATAATTTACAGGTACAAAACTTCTTATTACATTTTTGGCAAGGAATGCCAGAGCATCTATTAGATATTTTAAAAGCTAGCATGATCGCTGATATCATTGGGTTATGCGATTCAATATTGTACAAGGTAAGATTTGTCAAAGGCGACCAAACTTGAAACCTTTAATATTAGTTGACTAATTAGTCAATTTTCTCCAGTCATCTCATTGTTCAGATCATAAACGTCACAACGATACAGTCAAGACGGAGTGAATTTAAGTTTCAAATTTAACTGTGAAGCACGAACTTATATCTATTCTCAGGAAAAGATTAGATAAATTCGATCTTTCATTTATGTGATTTGTTTCGATACGTCCTGGGCATGGTCGCTTTTTTCATAGCAAAATCAAAAGAAAATTGGGAAATTTAAATAGGAAGCCAACTTTATGTTGATTGTAAAATAAACTTTATCAACTGTTCGAGGAAAGTAACGATAATGACCTCTTGAATAACTAGTGCAAGAAGTTATGTGACAGGAGTTATATTTTGAAATTAATGACCTAGTTAAGATTATTGGTATAATACTAGTGTATCTTGATTCAAGTCAACATACTGTATGTCATATTATACGGTTTTGTGTTAAACATATTTATAATAATATTTTCCATTTGATACTCGTTCAAAGAATCTTATTGTTTGGAGTGCAACTGTAAACTATTCTTTTATAATTTTCACAGGTTATGATAGACGTTCTTATTCCTACCACCATCCAAGATTTACCTGAAAGGTAAGGTTAAAGTAGCAATTTCATAAACTACCTATCAATGCAAAATAATTCTACAAACATTTTGAACTTGAGTTTCATACTATAACGTAAGTAAGTCGTGCTAAAATCATGTTAATTTCGAAGCACTGACTACTTAGCTGATTCTTATTAGAAAAATAATCGAGAAATAAGAGATTAACCTCGCCTTTGGATATTAGCAACTTACAACTGAAAAACATATATATAAAAACAAAAAAATAAGACAACTGCTATTTATTGGTTAGAGTGTTATGAGTGTAAGACTACTTTTTAAAGTTTGCTTGTTATTGGTACTTTTGCAGGAATTACCTACCGATTGTGCCATAATTTTTGGCATTCATACCTTTTATATCTATTTGTTTTTCTCACACCTTTTTGTCAATATAATTGAATTGTGATACAAGTTAGAGGTTTAGCTAGCTATAACACCAAGTTAAATCAACCATATTATATATAAGAAAAGGAATATACGAAGTCACTCGTTTCAGGTTATATATGAGTTTGCCATTTGAAAAGTGACTTTTGGTTAACTTTTTTTGACATTGTTTTTTTTTAATACAGTTCTATAAAAGTTTGCTTCTCCTTTTGATTGCAGATAAATATTTTGATCAGTTATTTATACATATGGTAAGTACTTTATCGAAAGTAAAGACAAGGACAACACGCACAGGAATTAATTTGGCTGAAATTCTACAAATTTTGCTTTTCCAAACTTTTATGATTTCACCATATTTCAGTTTAGCTGCAGAATTGAAAATGTTTGTGAAGAAATTGCCATACTGGATAGAGATTGCTTTAGAGGACTCACCAGAACATTTGCTCAATAAAAAGATAGAAGGTAGACTTATAGATTATTGAATAAAAAATGCAGTGAAATATCAAATAAGATTCGTACATAATCATTTGTAGTTAGATATCGAATTGGACTGTACTATGCAATGATCAGATAAATATTAAACTGAAATATGAGGGAAAATGCATGGCAGTGTATGAGGCATACAAGTAGAAAGATGTAGACATTCAAACTCAAAGAAGTAAACAATCTCCCAACGCCATGGCTAAAAGAGACAAACAACAGTACACAAAACACATCAAAGAAAACTAAAGACTGAACAATTACTTGGATTTCATACAAAATATAAAGTACATGGAATTGATCGGATAACTATGTAAGTTAAATAAAAAAATAATCCTTTATATTTGCTGTCAAAATACACAAAACGGATAACACGAATAAAAAAGTCACAGTCAGTAAAACAACATTGAAAGAAAGAAAAAAATCAACGTCAATATATAGACAACCATTCAACAATCAATGGTCCAGACAGCTAAACTTGGTACAAGGACATCTGCTTTGGATCAGCCAGCTTTACAAACTGTTAACTGTATATTTTAAAAATCAGTTAATTTACTTCGATGAAGATTATAATTATTTGAAATGGTATTTTTTTTTCAGTTACAAAAGGATTCATTCAAAGCATAAAAAGACAAATATCTTTTATACAGTTAGCTCAAGTATGTACTTTATGACAAATTAATTAACTTTTACTGCCAACATGGTTTTAAATTTCAAGCAACCCGAAGGAGAGGGAATATAGCGGCATGCTTCTTCTTCTTGAGACACTCTCTTCCTTATTTGGATGTTGATAAATAATTGAAAACATTTGTAAAGTAGTATTTGAAAATGATGATACATAAAAGCTCACAAAAGACTCAAAGATGATAATTTGCTATAAGTCTAAATCAGTTCATGTTTAATAATTGATCAGATGGACATTGTTTTGACTTTGAAAGATATATTGATGATTATTATGAAAAAACTAGAATAACAAAACTACAAAACGCCATGGAAAATTCAAAACGAAAACTCTCTAATCTAATGATCAATAGAAAACTCAAAAGCTCAAACACATAAAAACGATGGGAAACAAATTTCATATTCCTGTCTTGGTAAAGGCATTTCCTTATTTAGAAAATGGTGGGCTAAACTTACTTTTAGATTTAGCTAAATCTCTCGTGAAATTCCATTATATTGGCATCAATGTGTTAGCAAAACAAACAAAAATAACTTTTTCTTCATAGACAACAAGGGGCGTTTTGATGAATCACGATTTGGCCAACCAGATGATAGAAGATATAGCGGAAATAAACTTTTTGGAGATATGTTGTCAAGCTGGATTTATAGAACCACATTCTACCGAAACATTCAGGGAATCAATACAAGACTGTAAGTCATACACAGAATTAATGAATTTCATAGAAACTCGTCAAAAATACCAGGCCTATAATTTTGCGTTTTTTGTCTTTAGACTTATAAAATGGTCTCGAATCATACAGTTGGAAGGCTAGATCAAATATGAATTAAAAATCAAAATTATAGAATAACATTTGTACTTGAATCTAACATACTATATATGATAAGATTTTATCAAATGTAATAAAAAAAAATAGTAAATGTGTTTCTTACTTTACAAGTTTTTTTTTTTTTTTAAATATGACAAATATTTTATTAAACACAAAAGAACCTCATGTTGCCTAGTCTTCAGTTTTCTGTGAATTAAAGAGATGGATGATACTTGAGGGATAATTCAAATTTATTACTCGAAGATAAAACTGATAAGTCTATGACTACAAACGTAAAACGAAAAATTAACAAACAACATAAAATACACAATAAATAGAAAAGTAGAGACAATGCTAACCCCATAAAAAACCGGGGTTTATCTCAAAAGGTACGTGTCACCTGATGTATTATGAGTGTTGTGCTTTTTAGAATGTTATCCGTCTTTGTGGTTGTTTGTGTTTTAATCCGTGCTATGGTTCTTTCTAGCTTTAGTCCATGATTTCCTCTTGGTTATTTCTTTACCTTAAACCAAATAATTCAAAATACGATATGTTTCCTTGTAGTTTTTGATGAGTTCCAGAATCTTCTTACAAAACAAGCCCCTATAGAAGGTTACACAGAATGGCTGGATACAATTATTGATACATGTGTTTTACAGGTAAGAATGGGTGTATGTGATTATCGAGAAATGTATGTTATATAGACAATTGTATGATAGTCATCACTACATGTATCTCTACAACTCACGTTGATGAGTACAGCCATTAATACACGTGAGTTACAGATAAAAATTGAGGCATTCAAATATTCATACACGTCACGTGTATTTCAATTAGAATCGCTTATTATATATTTTTTTTCATATTGGCATTACCATCGACACTCTAGTTGCTCCGAAAGAGTAGGCAGTTTCTTCTGTATTACTAATACCGTGATGATCATAACGACAAAATAAAATTCATCGCATTTTGAGATATCACACACGAGGAAAAGGAGGCGACATTGGAATTTGGAACTTTGTCGTTGAACAGTGTTATTATTTATTATCTACATCCACTGAAACATTTAAATAATAATGAAATGGATTTGTTTTTTGTAAATTTTAGTTAGTCTGTTTTTTGCGCTACGTTGACACAAGCAAAGTTTAAAATCAAAACAATAATGCTTAACCATTTTTCAGGCAGGTAAATCGAGTAAACTGACTTTCCGTGACAAAGCAGCGAGGTTTCTATTACAGTGGACAGTGTTCAGTTCTTTATTTATGAGAGATATGACATTACATAGTGCTACAAGTTTTGGTAAGTGTATTATAAACATTTAAAATAAGTTGTGAGTTTACATCATGGGGACAGTTTATTCATAAATAATACTCTAGGAGATGAACTTCTATTATTTTTATTCAAACAGAGTTGCGAATAAAACTCTGTTAAAGTCATTAGAAACGAGTGACTGGTGAAAAATAATGTTTATCCTATTCTTGAACCAATGCATGTATATATCATAAACTTAGTCCTCTGTGCACGATTTTTATCATTTTTAACACAGATATATCGTATAATCGTCAATGTTTTTTCTCTCTGTCTGTTATGATCGAACAAATATGGCTACTCATTAAATGTCGTGTTTTGAAGCCGAAGTTTACCGATTGTCACCTTATAGTAAATAATCAACAAAAGCATGGGTATTTAGCACGTGTTTAACATGTACAATCAGGTAATTGTTTATTTTAATGACATATTCATGCGTATTGCTATCACTGGATTTTACGAGAAGGGTCACGCTTAGGTCATTATGCAAACGGAAAATATGTCGGCGAATTGCTTCCTGGCAGCAAGCAATTAAAAATAAGTAAACTTCTTCTTAATGTGGACAAATTAAAGAATTTTCCTCAGAAAAAAGTATATGTACATGAGTTGTATAATGAAAACTATCCATTTAGTTTTAAAAAAACATATGCATATTTTTTTTCAATTTGAGGTTTCATATGACTTTAAATAAGATACTTTTGAAATCTCAAAGCAGTGTAATGCAAGAACCTTTTGACGATTAATATGCCAAACATTTATATTTTTTGTGCCTATATGCAGGTGATTGATATGTTCCCCTTATGCATACACGAAAATAATATTATTTGATTTACTAACTTTTACTAACAATAATGTGTTTACAGGATCTTTCCATTTAATTCGTTTGATGTTTGACGAGTATGTCTTCCTCGTCATGGAAACTCAACAACAACAATCCAAAGATCAAGTTCTCCAGAAAAATTTGAAACGAATCATGAAGAATGCAGGTATGTGTAATATAGTGGCATGTATCGTATAGTTACTGGGTACATTTATCGCATTATAGATATTATTGGTCTTTGTAACCTTCTGATAATATACTTACACGAGACTTATATTTTTCATGGTTTACTTTTATAAATTGTTTCTTGGTTGGAGAGTTGTCTAATTGGCACTTATACCACATCTTCCTATTTCATATATATTGTATCATATATGTATTCAGAGAAGTTATACAAGTCCAATAATATCCATCATTTAGAATTATCGGACATGGATAGTTGCAACCAGTGATATATAATTATACCTCTTTCAAGAAAAAAAGTTAAAGATATTTAATTTAGCAACAAATTTCATATCTTGTTACTGTGAAAAACAAATTTTGTTTTAATTTCAAATAATTAATAGAAGTAGGCTAGCTCCACGACAGGTATTTATAAAAATGCAGATATTTTTAGTGCTTTTGATAGATTTATGTAAATTATGATGGAAATCTTGATATATATGAATAAGATATTATTTCCAAAAGGTTTTATTTTGCTGTCTTTGTATATTCTGTATTCTTTCAAATACATGTATCCATAATCGTTTCAATCTTATTACTCGTGTGTGAGTCAATTGATCCATTAATATCTTATTATCCTCATCCGAACGCTTTACACAAAGCACTCCACTTAAAGTATACACGACAACTTTATCATTTTGAGCATACTTAACAGTAACTTTTATACATCTAAATCTTTCAGAGGAAATAAAGACACAGGCAAAACATAGAACACCTTCATCTAAGTTGCAACATTCACCAAAGAATAGAAAGCGTAAACATAGCGATGAACAATACGAAAGCACAGGTATTTATTTGTTAGAAATATTACACATTTTCCACATTAAATAGTTATTTAGTTTGTTTAGCCCGAATCCCTATAAGTTCGAACAAGTCATGAAAGTCCATTTTTTGCAGAGACCTCCATGGCAATAATCGATCGGTTTTTGACAATGAAAACACTATCTTTTATTCCTAAAGCGCTTTTCTTGATTAAAAATCATCAAGAACGCTAAAACCAAAACATTTTACAACCAAGGATGTAAATTAAAAAGCCTACGTTTGAACATTATTTATTAGTTAAACAATTCATCCTCCTTTTGATATTTACATACAATTTTTATTTTTCATACTTTAGATGAAGCAGACATTAGAGGTCAGGATGAACACAGACACATCTTGCCAAATAATAACAATTACATGCCAATGGCTGGAACAGCGTTTTCTAGACCTGTTCCGTCAAGTATTCGTGATCCGTGTTCTTTATCATTCGCCGAGGAGTCCTGCCGAGGAAATGTGACGAATCCGTCCCTGTCTTTGTCGCCACTTAAACATTATACACCCTTTAATAGTGCTTCATTTGACAGACCTACTTATTTATCTCAATACGGACTAAACTCTTACAATGACATAATAGGAACCGGAAGTAGTCTTACAGCGACCAGAATGCAACCGTACACGGACTCTCATTCTCAATCATTTAGTCATATTCCATTTAGTGCTAGCATGCCTCAGCCTCCGAGTGCGTACTGGACATCAGACAGTCGACCACATACCTATCATGATCATTATACACCGTATAGTTATAACAAACTAACAACTCCGTATGAAACTCTGAACAAAGGATCGTTTCTAAGGGGTGCCGCTTACCAGGACGTTCTGAACAGAGCCACATTAGAATCCCATCGACCATACTATAGAAGTCATCATGATTATAACCAAGGTAAGTCATGCTATTTTTTATGAATGTTATTCTTGCCGATCGGATCATATACTTGTCATCCAGGAACTTGAATCTTTAAAAAGTACAGACGGAACATGTTCAGCGTGTAAGTCAAACCTATACACTATTTCGACAGTAATAAGAAAGAACATACGAAACCTTTTACCTGATATACACCGTTACATTTTTCCTGGAAAACACACCACTTTTACCAAGTATTTAAAGTAATGAATAGAAAAAATGCAATACCGTTAAAAGAAATCCCCATTAAAACTTAAATTTAAATGGCATCAAACAATAAATAACCAATGAATAATATATGTACATGTTGAGTATATTCAGTATATAATACACACAAATAAAAAAATGATATTCCAAATACAAACACATAAAAATGCTACAGATAAAAAACTACAGCGACAACTAAAAAGAAATACTGACATAATATCAGACCGATATCGCAGAACTATAAACTAATAGTTATTTGCATCCACGCCAGTGTGTTGATTAAAACTTTCCTAAACAAACATAAATCTTAAGATTTCCAGATAGTCCCCAACAAATAAAAATGCTACTGATACAAAACTACAGCGACAAATAACCTATCTGCTGTTTGGGCCTTTTTTTCAACAAGATTTTCAGCAGTTAACATGTTTGAAATAACTTAAAAATCATTTGTTAATTGCTTGTTTCCTATATTTTTTCAGTAAATGGTCATTTATCTGTGAACGGTTACAACAGTACGTTTATGGATATAGCTCAACCATCTCCACAATACGGCCGCCAGGAGTCGCTGTTTTACCAAGATGATCTGTATTCAGGGACTATAGGCACGCCATTCTCTACAATGACAAAGCCATATTTAACAGCAACATTTAGATAAAATAATTGTTTCTGATATTGATTTGCTCAAACTATAAATAAAATTATTTATTGCTTATTTTTATATATTCTTTGATATTGCGCTGGAATACTTTAAGTAGGGCGATGATGTAAAAGTTTTTAAGTGTTTCAGTACCACTCTTACACTATTGATGGGTATACCCATTGGCGGATCCAGAAATTTTCATAAGTGGGGCCAATTGACTGACCTAAGAGGGGGCCCGCTCCAGTCACGCTTCAGTGATTCCCTATATAAGCAACCAAATTTTTTCCTAAAAAGGGGGGGGGGGTGCGGGCCCCCTGGCCCCCCCTAAATCCGCCTCTGATACCTATAAATAAAGATCAGTTAATTTATTAACAGATATTAATTATAGACATAAGAAGATATGGTACGACTGCTAATAAGACAACTCTTCAAAAGTAATACTTTGTAAAAGTAAATCATTATAGGTCAAAGTACGGTCTTCAACACGGTGCCTTAAGTCTGTAAATTTAACCAGTGTGTAACAACGGGTTCTCTTATTTATGCCATATAAAGCATACAGTATCTGACAAAACGTTCACCAATGATGTCTGCTTTAACGTCAAAAATCGCACGGCTGACTGAAACATTGTATCATCGGTTGAGTCAGTATCATAATATATTTCATTCCAAGTTAGATGATTTTTATTACGTATAAAAGATGTGGTGTAAATGCAAATGCTACAGCTCTCCAACGACAAAACGATCTTAAAGACATTTATACGTCAGCGTACAGTCAGGGTAATCATGTTAATTGTTCTTATTTCTTCCCATATTATTATTTGTTCTGTGTTAAGAGTCTTAATGATGAATATAATTGAGTCTGCTATCGGCTTTAATGTTGACTATGTTTTTTTGTGTTTTGTCTCTTGGTAATTGTTTTTTTTTGTTAATTTTTGAGTGTTTGCTGTTCAAAAATCAATATCAATCTTACCAAACTTGTTCCGATAAATCACATTTACTACTACCAGGAACGCTCATTACTATATAATATTTTATATTTGACCTCTCTTCTTGAATCAAAGATATGTTATAACGTTTAATTATAAGACACACAAAATACACTATTTCCATTTCACAATTCATCAACAGTCATGATGATAACCATACATCTTCTCACGAATATTACATTAACATTGTGTATCTATTAGTTTATATTAAACCTTGTACTTGTTTTCAGTAATTGCGAGTACGCGTTCATCGTTTTTAGCTCACCTGGCCCGAAGGACCAAGTGAGCTTTTCCCATCACTTTGCGTCTGGCGTCGTCCGTCGTCGTCCTGCGTTAACTTTTACAAAAATCTTCTCCTCTGAAACTACTGTTCCAAATTAAACCAAACATGGCCACAATCATCATTGGGGTATCTAGTTTAAAAAATGTGTCCGGTGATCCGGCCATCCAACCAAAATGGCCGCCATGGCTAAAAATAGAACATAGGGGTTAAATGCAGTTTTTGGCTTATAACTCAAAAACCAAAGAATTTAGAGCAAATCTGACACGGGTATATTTGTTTATCAGGTCAAGATCTATCTGCCCTGAAATTTTCAGATGAATCGGACAACCCGTTGTTGGGTTGCTGCCCATAAATTGGTAATTTAAAGGAAATTTTACTGTTTTTGGTTATTATCTTGAATATTATTATAGATAGAGATAAACTGTAAACAGCAATAATGTTCAGCAAAGTAAGATGAAAAAAATGAAAGCAAGAATACAGAGATTTACAATTATAGCACATTATCACAATGCTGGGGTGTGTAAGTACAGAGCCATGTCATATGTATCAAAAAAACACAAAACGGCAAATAGTCAAAGCATATTAGCAATATTAAAAGACGATAATACAAAAGTAATAATAGAACAATAACGGGATGTATAATTACAGAGTCACGTCAAATAAACATCAAACTGTAATTGCATGTCAGCTTATAAAACAGTACTGATGCAGTTGTTGTAAAAAAGAACCACATATAACAACTTTTTCTACTATAATGATTTTAGTATGTCAAATATAATTAGTATTATCTTTATTTTCGGGTAATTACTAAGACAACGAATGAATTTGCTTGTTTAAATGAATCATTTAAGTCTAATTTTAATTATTCAGCCTTGTGACACAAACAATATTTGGCTGTTCCAAGTCAGGAACCTGTTATTTAGTTGTTTTCATTGGTTTATGTTTTTTTTAATCCATAACAGGTATATTGTTATGTATATGAATGAGGCCGTTAGTTTTCTCGTTTGAATTGTTTAACATTGGTCATTTCGCTACCTTTTTATTTTTAGTTAACAATACAGTTTTGCTGCTGCTCATTGTTGAACCTGGTACATTGACCTATACTTGTTACCATCTATGTCATTTGCTCTTTGATGGAGAGTTGCCATATTAGTAACTATACTACATCTTCTTGTCTATGTAATATAAGGTATCAAAATATTTCAAGAAAAAATCGACTATTCAAATAGAAGGGTTTCATTTTTTTTTGAAATTGCAGACTAATGCACGTGTCCTAGTTTTAATATTAAAGGTATCTGACTGCATTAGCATAACGAATAAATGTACCTTATTTGATTGAAAATGTCTTTTAACATTCTTAAATTCCCACTAGCTGTTAACCAAAATACTCAGTGCACAGCTTTCCATCAAGTATCCCTGTTACATTGATACTGAATATTCACGGAGAATATTCAATAAAACTTATTTTATTTTATATAAAGTCTTCTATATAATGTTTTTAAAAGAATATGCTGAGGGTTTTTGACGTTTTAGGAGGGTAAGAGAAAGTGATGTTGTTAGTAAAGCGATGGTTAAAATGTGATATATGTTACTGTCGTTTCGAGAGAAGAAAAAACCCACATTGACTATTGTAAGAAACGAGGACTGAAATGATACTTGCCGGATTTTTGCAAGGTGAACAATTGACTTGTAATTTTCTTATAATGTGAGGATAACTACGGGTGCTACCGTACTACTATACAACAGAGGAACGAACTGGAACACCTGAGTTATCGCCTGGTGTTGTGGAATTAGTTTTGTTTTTAAATACTCAGCCATGTGTATGAATGATATGCTGAACAATGTTTTTTTTATTCTTTTTCAAAATTTAGTTTGGTAATGATACAGTGTGTACTTGAACAATTGTGATTTTTGATGTCATTGCTTTAAGAATTTTTTGTTTTTTATTTGTGTTTTCCCATGTTCCGTTCCCTTTGGTTATGGCTTGATACATTGCAATTTTCAAACTTTTATATCTGAAGAATTGCTTTTAAATACAAAAACAAAGCTGCATAATTTCAATCGGATTGAGATAATCGTTAGCAAAGAATTCATAATCAATACACTAATTCTTCTAGATTTTGTTGATATAAACATGACCATACATTGCAAACATAAAACCTACGCATCTGACAAAGGGGAATGTATAAGACTCTACACAGATATTAAATCTCTTTGAAAGCTAAATAACTTGTAGAGATATTCACCTTTTGTGTTTTAATTTTGTCAGTCTATCAAAACAGGTAAATATACTTATAAAAGATGAAAGTTTGTCGTCCGTGACAACCAAGTCATGTATCCGTACTTAGATTAACACTTCTAAGCGGGAGATCTGGACAACGACCACTTATTTAAACAACACAGTATTTGTGCAACGGTTCCTATTGATTTTCAAATGCGGTTCACACGCGGGATAAGAAATTAATCTTATTTTGTATTAGGTTATCCTTTGGTGGAGGACATTTTTTAAATGTTAAAATTGACGGGAATTTGGTTAAAGGATATATCATTTTAAAGTTTTCCGTTTCATCTGGAAACATTTGGTATGTGACAAGTTTGTTTGGACAATCTCTTATTGTTCCACCGTGAGAAAACCTTCCTTTAATAACTAAACGACATTTTAAATGACAAATCATTCTTTTGTTCTAGAAATTAATGAACTTTTTGACAGTGACAAATCGAGTACAGATTCCTCAGTTGCTATTAATAAACTTATCTTCAAACGAAATTAAATTAAATGTGTTTTGAAATTTTCAAGATACGGTTGATCCAAAACCACTCATAAAAAGCGAAAATCACGAAACCAACGTAAAAGCTTAAATAGAGAATTGAAAACTGAAAACGATATATACACAAAACACATAAAACAGCTTAATCTTCAAATACAGTCTTTAGACAGGTGTTTGTCAACTACATTTGGTATGCTCTAGATTGCTCCAACAGCATCGGTCGTGTCGTAGAACCGTGTATGCTAGTGTGCGTAAGGTCTTTGGTTGGAACCCCGGCAAGGTTAAATCAAAGACTTTGAAATTAGTATTATCATACGAACATAGCGATAAGGAATAAGTGCTAGTCGGTTTAATATTAGAATAATGTGCGTCTAGCATTATTAATGTGAACTAACATTTAAAAATCCGTCTTCTCGTTTCGGTTTAGTACAAATTATTGGTTAATATTCATATAACACTATCATTTTAAAGTCATGAATATGAATAAATCGGGGCAGTGTTCATTCAAGAATCTTCCATCACAATTGCTCTAAAACAAGATGTGAATCAGATTCATGGGTGTCATTCGGTTTATCGAGAGAAATAATCGTGAAAGAATATCTAACGGCGGTCAAGTATTGAGAGATGATCGTGAAAGTTCTGGTAACGGATCGTGAAAGACATTAAATGTAAATTCTAGTTCAGAATTTTTGAAAAAATCGTTTAATTTTCAAAACGCGGAACAAATCCGAACAAAAAAATATGTCTGTCAAAATGGTTTAACTTCCTCAACATAACTGTGAATTAAAATAAAGAAAATATGCAGTACTTTATGAAAAAACACAAAAGGCGCAATGCATGTCTAAGAAATTAATTACAAATAACACGCTTTTTGTACCTATAATGGTCATATTTCAGTTTATCATGATATATTTGAAATTTAATCTTTGGTGTATCTGATAGTACAGTAAAATTAAAGTATGTTCTTCCCTTATAAGCATTAACTTGTATATGAAAACCTTGAATTTGTTGAATTTCCATCAAACTTGATCGTGAAAGATCAGGCAACGCATTATTTTTATTGTGAAAGATAATGCGTGACCAGACTTAATACTAGTAATCAGAAATCGGTACTTATTTTACCATTTGACAAACCTGCAACTGGTTGAAGCCTGTAACTATTTTGAAAAGGATGAACATTAAAGCTATGTTTTTTTTATTCAACACTTTACCTCGAAAGTTTAAAAAAAACAGCAACTAAAAACGTGTTAAGTATAAAGTGTGAAAGATTCAGCTATGAGAATCGGTCTAGTGCAATTCAGAAAGACCGACACTATTTAGCCAATAATATGGATATGCAACGTTTAAGCCAAAATGATATCCATCAAACAAAAAATTAGAGCAAAACAGCATCTTTCATGAGTAACTTGAGATTGGACGATAACCAACATTTTGTGCAACAGTACTTTCTTAAAGTCATAAGAAACCTCAAATTAAAAAAAATCATGCATGTGTTTTTTATAACTAAATGGGTAGTTTTTATTATACAACTTATGTACATATACTTTTTTCTGAGGAAAATTCTTTAATTTGTCCACATTTAGAAGAAGTTTCTTTATTTTTAATTGCTTGCTTCCAGAAAGCTCGCCGACATATTTTCTGTATGCATAGTGACCTGAGCGTAACCCTCCTCGTAAAAATCCGGCGATCGCAATACGCATGGATATGTCATTCAAATAAACAATTATCTGATTGCATATTTTAAACACGTGCTCACTACCCATGCTTTTTGTCATTTATTTACTATAAGGTGACAATCGGTAAAATTCGGCTTTAAATCACGACATTTAATGAGCAGCCATATTCGTTAAATCATAACAGACAGAGAGAAAAAAAATTGACGATTATACGATATATTTGCGTAAAAAATGACAAAATCGTGCACAGAGTTCTAAGTTCATAATATATACATGCATTGGTTCAAGAATTGGACAAATCTTATTTTTCACCACTCACTGGTTTCATATGACTTTAAAGGGGCACTAGTTACGAGATATATAGAAAATCTAAATTTAATTTTTTTTTGTTCAATCAATGATGAAAGTGAAATAGTGAAATAACAATTCGCTTTTTTCAGCCAAAAAAGGTTCAATTTTGTCAAATTACGCTAAGAAACATTGATAATTAGTTATTCACTTGCAAGTGAATGAGTCGACCTCTTTAAATCCATATTCATGTGAACTTCAATTTAACTCCTCGCTAGAGATTGACAACGCATGCATTGTACGTGTACTGGTTATTTAAAGAAAAAGAATGTCAACAATGAAAGTGGAACTACGGTAAATCATTTGATTACTAATTCAATGCACATAAAATCATTCTTATACTATACGGTTAAAAGCAATGAGAAACATCTATTTTTAATCTATAAAATAAGATCAAACAGACCTATGAAAATCCAATTGCACGTGTTGGTTTAATCTATTCACATCTTTATTTATGTTTACATCGCTTTTAAGGTCATCAGAGGTCAAATCGATAGTTAATTAGATGGCGTCTGGACTAAAATACACACGAAACGAACCTATATATTATCTACCCAATGCTTTGTAAACTGTTTATTTTAGAATTTTGATAGTTTGGATAAATGTTTTACATTGTTATAAATCAAATACGAGAATTTGAGTCAAACCGGTGACCATGAATTTAACAGCTAGTGTCCCTTTAAGTTCTTTTTACACAACGCAGATGTGGATTGATTTAACTATATACTACAGACTATAGAATACCAGATCGCAAATGCTGTAATGTCTCGTCTTCTATTCATATGATAGTATACATAATGTATTTGTTGAACGTCTATAATATCAATGGTTTTCCTAGAAGTGTCAAATGCGCTTAAGATTGTCAATGGTTCATGAAAAGAGTTCAAGGTTAGATGAACCATGCCATACAGATCTCTACAAATATCCCGTACACCAAATAAATGTGTTCCGATCTTACAGTGCTATAGAAACTGACAAATGTAAAAGTTATGCTTGGCAAATTAATTGGGAACATAAGGTCAAAAGTATATATATATATATATATACAACTCGTCTAAACATCAACCAGCCATGTATCACCATCATTGATGGCGATCCGATGGATACATCTGTTGTAGGGTTGTCACTGACTCAGACGTACTTATATATATATATATATATATGAACCCTGACCGACAGCCAGACATAGACATCTTACTATCACCCCTAGTTTTTGGTGGGGTTCGTGTTGTTTATTCTTTAGTTTTCTATGTTGTGTCATGTGTGCTGTTGTTTGTTTGTCTTTCATTTTTAGCCATGGCGTTGTCAGTTTGTTTTAGATTTATGAGTTTGACTGTCCCTTTGGTATCTTTCGTCCCTCTTTTACTATCATTCAATATATCAAATACAATTGACGTCATCATGGCCATATATGAAACATGCAGACAGACATGTACACCATACACGAATTACCTTGGCATATAGCATACAGGTATATAATATCTAAAAGGCTAAACAACATAAAACAAACATTGCCGAATGATGCATGATAATGAGTTCGATGTTATTTAAAACCTTGCAGAAGTCGAAAATCTACACCTTACAATCATAACAACAGACAGTTATCCTTTTTGAATTTCCCTCGGAGTTCAGTATTTTTGTGATTTGACTTATCCTAAAGCTTAACGAATCCGCGATACGGACTTGACCATTATACAAAATGTGGGTATCCTATAAATCGTGATAAGTGAGTACTTCACATGACAATACAAAGCTTCATTCTACAATCATCCAACTATTTTACATTTCATTTTCTGAAAATATTAATACTTTGAAATGCTTAAACCTATTGAGGATGTTGACCTATCTAGTTTTTCTCAATACCAATACCAAATATTAATTATGATATAATTGAAGAATAATTTGAACGTTTTCGTAGCATCAGATCTTTCACGATCCTTTTCACGATCTTCAAAAATGCGGTACGTGATCTTTCACGATCCGAAAAATCAATTTTTATGTAAATAGTTCTTTATTTACCAAGTTTCAGATTATGTTTATACAAATGACTATTAGAACTATTTGATTAATTCAAATAGAATGCCCTTATTCGGATAAAATTAGTTTTTCTAGTCGAACTTGTGAAAAAATCATGTTTGTTTACATTTTTTATGTCATTGAAATGTCGAGAAGCAATCTGCCTTTTGTTGTTTTGTAATAACTGTGTACTTTTAAAACTTGATATTCTCACATATACTGATCATAATGTTGAACCATTTTGACAGACAGTTTTGTTTTATCGTTAATTTGTCTGTGTAATTAATTAAATTAGAATATTTATTGACCTTCTATATGTCTTCTCGATTAAATGTCTTTCACGATCCGTTACCAGAACTTTCACGATCGTCTCTCAATACTTGACTTCCGTTAGATATTCCTTCACGATCATTTCTCTCGTTAAACCGAATGACACCCGTGAGATTGATACATTATAATCGTACCGAAAGGTAAATAGTTCCATTCTTAAACTTATTTAGATTTTTAAGACTGCAATTTACTGTCATAGTTTGGAAAACTAGTGTATTTTATTGATATGGTCATACTTATAAATAAACTTTTACAAAACTTTATAGTCTTGAAAAACAAATGCTTTTTCACATCAGGAATAGATTACCTTAGCTGTTTCATAAATTTGAGAATGGAAATGGAGAATATGTCAAAGAGACAACAACTCGACCAAAGGGCATACAATAGCCGTAGGTCACCAATGGATCTTCAACACAGCGAGAAAATCCCGCACCCGAAGGTGGTCCTAAACAGGCCCCTTAATCAAACTGTGTCTTAGTTCAGCGACAATGAACGTCACACTAAACTCTAAAACATATAAAAGAACTAAAATTAAAAAAAAAACCCAACATTTAAGACTTACAAAGGACAGAGGTATCTGACTTAGGATAGGCGCAAAACAATGTGTATTTGGCAAAACTTTTTGTCCAATTTTTATTCTCAATGCCCTTCAACTTCGTACTTTATTTGGCCTTTTTAACTTTTTTTGAGTCGAGCGTTACTGATGAGTTTGTTATAGACGAAACGCGCGTCTGGTACAAATACTCAATCCTGGTATCTATGATTGTTGTTAGACAAAGGTTAGTTTATTGAAACCTATAATACATATATCCCACAACATAACACATCCAGTCCTGCTAAAATAGTTAAAAGAGTTTCAGCAATTGTTAAAGTATTTACAGTAATTGCTAAGTATTTATTACAAAGTGCTTTCTTTTAGCTTCATTTCATGTTCCAAAGTAGACAATACATATGTTACAAAATAAGTAAAATAAGGTATTACACGTTATTACAAAAATTTAGGAATTACTAATAATTTCTGTTCCACTTAGTAACTTACATTCAACAGGTTCAGTTAGTCATGCGAATTACCAGTTCGTCAAGCTCAGTTGCCTTCAATCACACCAATTTAAAAAAGTTGAATAATAGAATTAACAGCACTAATCAATTTCCTGAACGGAAATCGTGATACTTCAAACAATAGTACACGGAAACTATTTACGGAAAAGACAGAGAAGATACAAGTGACAAGTTAAACTGTGAGCACTGAAGTGGAGTGATGAATCTGAAAACCCATAACACGGTATTGCTGACGTATATCCTTGTGAATTAATTCCTGAGAAAAATTTAACGAAAATTTTCAACTTGGCTATCACGTGTTAAAAAAATACAAGTGTTCTGTAAACAGGCAGTTATTGAGTGTTGAATCTATAAACGCATCACACGGTATTACTTACTTGTATAAACTATGAAACCAAATTACAGAAATCCTTGTCAAGTAGTTCCTGAGAAAATGATGCGGCAAAAATATTCATGGGACGGACAGACTGACGGACTTACGGATGAATGGATGGATGGACTGACGAATGGACAGATAGAGTTTATACAGTGTACCCCCACATTTTTAAAGTGGGGGTATAAAATGAAACTATGACAACTAATTGAAATGATCCACATTATAGTAATTCAATTCTTTTTGGCAGTTTAGTTATATTCCATTATTAAAGTTACTCAAGTATTACAATATAAAGTGACTGTGCATTTTTAAAAGTTCTATACGAATACAAATCAAACGAACAGTTATTGCCCTTTGAACACCGGCTTACCAAAACCATATTAAGTTAAAGCAGCTAAAAAAGAAGTAAGAAAGGAACTCAACATACCAACTAAAGATTTATAAAGTCAGTTTTAAATTGCATGAGATGAAGCAAACTTAAGTAAGTTTTTTTCTGTGAAGTTAAAATGGAAAAAAATAGGCAAAAACTAAACTGATAAACAATAACTCAAAATACAGTAATTTTTTCATCAAAATAGACAAAAGATTACTAGGCTCTTCTTTCTTAAGTGACCCTTTAAGCTTATTTAAATATTAAAAATAATTTACTAATTATTCATAGATCATTGTCTGGTTTTGTATTCTAAAGAAGCATCTTCGGACATACTATTTTTTTGGACTGTTCTTTTTGATTTATTAATTTGTCAAGCGTGGACATTAAGTCCTTGTTTAAGGTAGATGTGTTTAAGTTATAAGCAATAGTAGTGTTACGATTTTCATATCCCATCATTCCATTCAGAACATACAATTCAAGATAAAACATAAAACAAATCATTTCTGAAGAAATCGTTTGAAAACAATGTTGACCACTATTGCCATTTGTTTTACCTATTATTTTACCTATTATATCTTTTTGTTTTGTTCACACATTGTGGCAATATAATGGATTTGAAGCGACTGTCATACAAGCGAGAGGTTTAGCTAGCTATAAAACCGGGTTTAATAACATAATTTAACCATATTAAAGGCGTTTCCGTTTTAAATTTTCCTCGGATTTCAGTATTCTTGTGATTTAACTTTTGAACACAATGCAAAGCGAGACCGTGAATTTTAACCGGATTAGCGTCTCCTTCAACACTGAACAAAAAACCATAACACATTACACGTGACATACCAAAATTTATGCATCTGCCGTTTTTTAATTAATAATACATTATATCTAGTAAATAATTTGGATAAATGACTTCACATGTATATACATATTTTTGAATATGAAACTGAACAATGGAAATACAGCTACGTAAATTGAAATAATCCAGGGAAATATTTGTTCACACCAGGAAAAGGGACATACAAAGTACTAGAAACCTAAACAGCAAACGTGTTGGATATTTACATCCTGCTCATTTGTAAATATACAACCGTCGAATTTTGAAGAAAAATTAAAGGTAAGAATATTTAACATTTTCAGATTAATTATTTATGAAGTTTCGTGTTTGTTATTATTTGTTAATTGTCAATGTTGATTACGGAAATACAATTGCCAAACAATATCCCTAATTTAAGGTATTTATTATAATTTAAGTGATGGCAGATATTTCCAGACAGATCTATCAGTACATGTGCGATGAAATTGTCGGATCAGAGAAAGTTGTAAAATACAGAAGACTTTTCTTTAAGGTATACGAGTATGTTCAAAATAACTTCTGTTCACCCTCAAAATACATTATACCAAGCGGAAGTAAAGCTGAAGGACTAAACCTCCCCGGTAGTGACATTGATATCATGTTGATTTCGAAAAAGTACATTGTATATGAATCAAAATTACAACGAGACAATGCAAGAAGCACAATCAATACTATCAGTTTGGTTATTGATACTGATCACGCTCAGCCAGGATTTGCTCTTCTTTGTGTACAGAATGAACTATTTTGCGAGCGACATTTTGTTGAAAGAAATGAAGATGGTATGTTTCTCTCCAGTAAACTGTATCTTTTAAACTTTGCGACGAAGTATACTTGCCACAAAATAAATGGACCATGCATATCGAATAAAGATGGCAAATTAGATGCGGCTCATTCGCTACAATGTCCACAATGGCCCTCCATAGCAAGGAACTGGGCAACTAGAAAGCGGTCGTCAGGATGGCCTTCAGTCTTTCTTCTGTCTGATATAGTACAATTAGGGGTGCATTTTGTTCCTATAGGAAGTAAATCTCGATCTGACTGCATTCATCCGCTGGAATGGAGAATCTCTTTCTCAGTTCCTGAAAAAATACTCATTAATACAT
Organism: Mytilus galloprovincialis; assembly: GCF_965363235.1. Classification (NCBI taxonomy): domain Eukaryota; kingdom Metazoa; phylum Mollusca; class Bivalvia; order Mytilida; family Mytilidae; genus Mytilus; species Mytilus galloprovincialis. The sequence goes on from NC_134844.1 coordinate 2,379,601, forward strand.
GGAATCATACTCAGCTGCTATGTTATGCCATTCTTAAAATACTACTTACAGAAGTTATAAGGAAATCTAAAGGTATTGATAGTTTAATGTGTTCATATTTTCTTAAAACTGTATTATTGTGGTTGTTAGAAGAGGTCGATACTAGAAAGTGGGCACCAGAGAGCCTATTGGACTGCGTTGTAATGTGTCTTGGACGTTTGACCTATTTAATAACACATAAATATATCCCAAATTATTTTATACCTGAACACAATATGATTGATAGACAATTCAACCAACAGTCATGGGATGAGTTACTGGCATTGGTCAGTTATCTACACGACGTCGGATGGCAGAGTATATTTCTGTGCGATTCCTTTCAATACAGTTCAGCTGTTTTCAGATGGAAGGATCACCGAATTAGAGCTGCAAATGGGGATTCCGATTTCATTAAAGCGATAATTCCATTGATGAATATTCTTTTCAAAAATTATCGTTTTCTGGATGTTACCTATTGCACGAAAACTAAAGCTTTCACCAAATATTTTAAGAACATTATGACTAAAAGTTTACCATATAAATATAAAGTTTTACAATCAATCATGTTATCAAGTCTTTCATATAATATGACAGAAAGCTTGCTCTGTAAGCAACAATGTAATAAACAATCTTACGTAGAACACAAACAATTGATATCATGCAATCTAATTTGTGCACAGACTTGTGTTGTTAGCGGATGGACTTTACAAGCTTTAAATTTCTATTTGTGTGGCCAGTATCATATTGCGTTGAGAATTCTGGAATTTGCAATTTCGCTATCATCTAGTGAACAGTTAATCATTTCGCCATTTTATGACATACATATGAATGATTTAGAGGAAAGACACTTTATATCAAGTAACTATATTTCGTGTTTGCGAAAATTTAAATATTATACAAGACTGGACATATTTGTCAATGATATTTACACTTTCGATTATTTGCTACAAATGAATCCTTATCAAAACAGTATATTTCTTGATACAGATTTTTTTCTGCACTACCTTCGATTTGCCTGCTGTCATCGTTTACGAGATATTGATGCTATACAACAAAGTCTTCTGGATCTAGAAGTATTTAGAGACGACGAAGTAGCGGAAACGTATATAGAGAATGCATATGACATCACATTCAACAGATATCATGAACAAAATCTTTGTTGGAGGTACAACGAGGAAAAAAGAAAACTGTTCACAAATGTAAACCATTTGTGAGTTGATGAAGTACTAAGGCCTGTAATATGCATTTGTATTCGTGTTCTGATCGAAGGCTGAGCTTTATTACAATTAACGAAACTTTTCTGTATCTAAAATTATGGTACTTACATTAAAAGATATATTTCTGTTTGATTAAAAAACATGAGAACAAATCTTTATTTCCATAAATATTTGAAATAATTTTCAAAAGTTATTGTGAAACTTCCTATTCTAGAGGTGGCGTGAATCAGATGTGGATACTTAAAAATTCCAAAGATCTTTTAGAGCACATACAATCTAACTCTCTTTCATCTTGTAACAGTATTAAAACATTTGACTTCTCTACTCTTTACACAAGTATTCCACATTCCAAACTTAAAGACAAATTAAAAGAGTTGGTATTACTTTGCTTCATAAAAAAGAATGGCCAACGTAGATACAAGTATCTTGTCTTAGGGAGGGATAAATCCTACTTTGTAAAGAATCACTCTGATTCAAACAAAAAATTCTCTGAAACCGATATTATCAAGATGCTTGATTTCTTGATTGACAACATATTTGTTACGTTCGGAGGACGTGTTTTTCAACAGACTGTCGGCATACCAATGGGAACAAACTGTGCCCCTCTACTTGCTGACTTGTTTCTTTATTATTATGAGGCTGACTTCATGCAGGAACTTCTTAGGAAGAAAGATAAGAAGTTAGCAATATCCTTTAACTCTACTTTCCGCTATATAGATGACGTTCTTTCACTAAACAATTCAAAATTTGGTGACTATGTGGAACGCATCTATCCCATCGAATTGGAGATAAAGGATACTACAGATACAGTTAAGTCAGCTTCATATCTTGACTTACATCTAGAAATTGACAATGAGGGTCGGTTGAAGACAAAACTTTACGACAAAAGAGATGATTTCAGCTTTCCAATTGTGAACTTTCCATTTCTAAGTAGCAACATTCCAGCAGCACCTGCATACGGGGTATATATCTCTCAATTGATACGATATTCCCGTGCTTGCATTTCCTATCATGATTTTCTTGATAGAGGTTTACTGCTCACAAGGAAGCTATTAAATCAAGAGTTCCAAATGGTGAAGTTGAAATCATCCCTTCGTAAATTTTACGGACGCCATCACGAGTTGGTTGACCGTTATGGAATAACCATTTCACAAATGATATCGGATATGTTCCTCACGTCGTAACTACAATCCCCTTCCCTTTCATGAATTTGACCTACCGAATTAGACTATTTACCGGATTTGTAATCACATAAGCAACACGACGGGTGCCGCATGTGGAGCAGGATCTGCTTACCCTTCCGGAGCACCTGAGATCACCCCTAGTTTTTGGTGGGGTTCGTGTTGTTTATTTCTTTAGTTTTCTATGTTGTGTCATGTGTGCTATTGTTTTTCTGTTTGTCTTTTTCATTTTTAGCAATGGCGTTGTCAGTTTGTTTTAGATTTATGAGTTTGACTGTCCCTTTGGTATCTTTCGTCCCTCTTTTGTATCACTTCTTTGGTTGAACAATTATACAATTATACAATTATCGTGTTTTTGCCATTGTATATCATTGACAAGATTATGTTTATTAGTTTCTATCTTTTAGACTACGGTACGTGTACCAAGTATCTATGTTTATCAATATCAATCAAGGAACGGTTATATCACACTACTTTCTTATTTGTTTCATCATGTTGCTAAAGTCCGGTAGTTTGAAATAACAAGGATAGAAAGACATCTAAGTCATCTTGGTTGAAAAAAACCCTTCACGACAAAAAGAGATAATTTCAGCTTCCCACTTGTGAATTTTCATTTCTATAGCAACACCAGAAGCGCCTGCATACGGAGTATATATCTCCCAATTGATACGATATTCCCAGGCTTGTATTTCCTATCACGATGTCCTTGATAGAGGGTTGCTGCTCACAAGGAAACTTTTAAACCAAGAGTTCCTAATGGTGAAGTTGAAATCATCCCTTCGTAAATTTTACGGACGCCATCACGAGCTTGTTGTCTGTTATGGAATAACCCTTTCACAGATGTTAAAACATGGTTACATGTAAGTGTGTTATTTTCAATATCTGTAATTTTATATCAAAGTAGAAGATTATTAAGGTAGATCATAGGTAAATGTTTCCCCGAAAAAGAAATTTCATATACTTTGCTAAAATAACGATCTCACTATGCTCTTTTCAAAAATATAATAAAAGGATGGATGACCATTTCATTTTTCAAGCTATAAACTGTTGAAAATTGCCTTAATTTTCTAAGAATGATCATGGAAAAAACACATTTTTTTGCGTAAAAAGAAATCTATGAGATAGAATTTTGAAATAAATTGTGAGAAGATAGGTTTTAAAAACTGTTTCAAGAAAATTAAAAGAAAAAATGATGTCACCGAACTTGTTTTCCTGCTACAAATAAAAAAAAATCCCTATCAGTCCAGTATAATATTTTACCAAAAGAGTTATCTCCCCATAATGGCTTAGTTGGAAAATAGTATTCTAAATCTTAAATGTTTGCTAGTTGTTTTAATATTTTGTATAGTGCAATAAATCAGCAAGTTTTCTTCATACAAGTAAACAGCCTAGCCAATAAAATTGCACATATGTCTACAAATTTGCAGATTTGGGCAAATAACTAGACTGATTGTGTTCTGCGATAGTACAATCCAGATGGCGGTTTACAATGAATCTACCTTAAGACAAAGGACATATTGAACAATATTGAAATAAATAAATATCTATAATACTAAAATTACGAGGTCCAATTTGTCAGCCGTCATCACGTAAAAACGACGAATCAAAGAATTCAACTTTATATATAACTAATATATTACAAAGGTGTAGATTAAAAATTACACCACTCCAGGCCCTTTTGTTTTCCACGTAATTAATATTGCCAATAATTAAGAAGTTCCGGGTCGAGTCCGATACCGATACCAAAAGCATATTCATCTGTTACCTATTACCTTATATGTACGTTCCGCATTTGACAGGCGCACCACCGAACGGTGTATTCAGGATATGCTATATACACGGGTAATAATCACAGGGTTGACACTACTAAATTGTCAAATTGTTACCTATTGTAGTATTTTAATCAGTAAGACTTTATTAGATAACAATACAAATACTAGAAATAAGGCGTTCAGGTACAGTTTTCAATTTGTTAGCGGGCATGACGTAAAACAGCGAATCAAAGAATTCAACTTTATTTATAATTAATATAGGACAATGCTGTTGATTAAAAAAATACTCCATCCCAGGACCTTTTGTTTTCCAAATAATTAATATTACCAATAATTGATAAGTTCCAGTTAGACGGGTTCAAACAGAAAGATTTGAAAGCAGAGAAAACTGTGATAACTATCTTATAATCGGCATGACTTTATCAGATGACAATACTAATACATTCAAAAATAAGTCTTGCGCATAGTTATATACTTTAATTCAGTCACGGACCCGCGATATCACGGGTGTGTTCTAGTGTTGTAAATAATTGATCAATATTGTTTTACACAATTGCGTTCAAAGTAAAAAGTACAGTTATCACATTTGAAACAAATTTAGATTATCAGGTGTTTTCCTCAGATTTAAATTCTGATTAGTTATTGTCATGTAATGCAGTAGTTCCACCTAAACATTTTCATTCTATTGTCTTTTAAAAAATGGAATGTAAAAGAAAGATTCTTCTTTATAAAATAAGTAACGTTTTCAAGAGAGAAATGCTGTTTTACATACAAAGAATTATTTTGGAAGCTTTATTAGATCTGATAATAATATTATCTATTTCTTTGAATGAAATTTGGTCAAGATCGTAATACAATCAATCCTTGGCAGTTCATCTTTAAATCTTGATGAATATGAATTTCAGTTTTATTTAAATGTTTTTGTCTTTTTTTTTTCTTTTCAAGATTTGGCAATAGCTTTTCGTTAAGTACATGTTTCTGCTATACAATTTAGTTTTGCTAGCCATTATCGTCGATTATGTCATTAATAAAGTGTTCTTGTACCCAATGCCTAACATACAAACTTTTGCCTTGATTCTTAATATATTGATTTCCCCATGTAACTTGTTTCCTTACATCATATTGTTTTCAGGTTTTATTGTTTTCCCGACTCCATTTTTAATTCAAAAAAGTGAACACCTTTTTTGTTTTATAATGATTTAAGAGTACCCATATTCATTTTAAATAACATGTTTTACCAATACTCGCTTAAATAGTAGATTGGAAAAATTATCCAGTTTGCCCAAGATTTATCTGGTAGTCTTTGAACCCAATTTCGTTTCAACGGTTCAATGTAAGAAGATTTTTAACATGAGTATTTACAGCTATATTCATAACACCTTAAAACCAACATTTTTGCGCCTGTCCCAAGTCAGGAGCCTCTGGCCTTTGTTAGTCTTGTATTATTTTAATTTTAGTTTCTTGTGTACAATTTGGAAATTAGTATGGCGTTCATTATCACTGGACTAGTATATATTTCTTTAGGGGCCAGCTGAAGGACGCCTCCGGGTGCGGGAATTTCTCGCTACATTGAAGACATGTTGGTGACCTTCTGCAGTTGTTTTTTATTTGGTCGGGTTGTTGTCTCTTTGACACATTCCCCATTTCCATTCTCAATTTTATTATATGTAAACTTTATCATATGGTTAGAAAATACCTAATATATAAATTGACCTTTCTGTTTCATTGTAAATCCACATTTTAATTTTAAAAGTTTTGAACTGCATCCAAATATTTTAACTGTATTCACATTCCCAAAGAATTTGTAAAAAGCTTTCTTTGGTTGCAGTTCAAAAACAAGGTCCTAATTTATGTTAAAAATAATGGACGAAAAACGCATATTATATACAGCAGCAAACGACAACTACTGAATTACTTGCTCCTGATTTGGGACAGGCACATAAAGATTGAGGATCTGTGTAATATATTTCTCATTTTCATCTACAATCAGAGACGTGCCATTTGAATATTGACTTAGTAAAAATTCGTGTGAGTTGTTTACTATGACACCAGATACATTTAGCATACAAGGACAAAGAGATAAGGGAATACGGATAATGAAAAGGCGGTTTCGATTTTGTAAATAAACTATAGGACTTGTATTGTTTAAAAGATTATTTGTATCCCTTTCATCACATTTACCATCTATATAATATCTTTAACTTTGGCTTCTCATGTCAATCTCAGTTTCAAATCAACTTAGTTTTCTTTTATAAATGAAAATATGAAAATTAATTTTTTTTTGTTGAATACAAAACACATGTGTCAAAAAAATTGTTTTAAATTTAGGTTTGAATATATGTTCGTGCATATTTTGTTAATCTATATTCTGGTTGATCTAATTATGATCATTTGAAGTAGTTTTCTTAATTACATTATATATTTGATTATGATATTAGTTTGCATGTAACTGAGATATCTTTGTTATATTCCAACTACTGGACTTTTGCTACCTGATGTAACAAACAAGAAAAACTATAACAAACGGTCTATGGTTGATATAAATAGAAGAATATACTTTGTACACGTACCCTTTAGATGTAGAAAGAAACAAACATAAGCTCTTCAATGATAAATAAGAGTAATAACACGACTAGTTTAACCCACCATTTTTTTCTTAAAATGCCCTGTACCAAGTCAGAAAATGGCCATTTTTATATTATAGTTCGTTTCTGTGTGTATTACATTTTGGTGTTGTGTTTCTGTTGTGTCGTAGTTCTCTTATATTTGACATGTTTCCTTTAGTTTTAGTTTGTAACCCGGATTTGTTTTTTCTTTCGATTTATGAATTTCGAACAGAGGTATACTACTGTTGCCTTTATCTTGTATAATAATTGAAACAAAGAAGTGATTCAATAATTTCAAGTTGTTTTAGAAATAAAGATTTTTTCTCATGTTTTTAAATCGAACAGAAATGTATCTTTCCAGCCCAGTTGTCAGCACTTCGGTGTTAAAATGAATATAAATTATATGGCTATTTGATAAATTTCCTGTAACAAAATTCTAATTTTTAAAAAAACTAAGGATTTTCCTATCCCAGCAATAGATTACCTTAGCCGTATTTGGCATAACTTTTTGGAATTTTGGAATACATTTAGATACAGACATTTTTTTGTAGATTGGAATAAACCTACTCGTTGGATCATAATGCATATTACTGAACCTAGTACTTCATACTTTTACAAGTGGTTTACATCTGAAGACAGTTTCCTTTTTAGCTCAACTTGCCCAAAGGGCCAAGTGAGTTTTTCTCATCACTTTGCGTACGTCGTCCGTCTTCGTCCGTCATCTTGTAACTTTTTCAAAAATCTCCTCCTCTCAAACTACTTTGCAAAAGTTAACTAAACTTGACCACAATCATCACTAGGGTATCTAGTTTAAAAAAAACGTGTTCGACGAACCTGCCCGCCAATTAAGATAACCGACATGGCTAAAAATACAACAAAGGGGTGAAATGCAGTTTTTGTCTTATATCGCTGAAATTTAAGCATTTAGAGCAAATCTGACATGGGATTAAAATTTTAATCCGGTTGTGATCAATCTGTCCCATTTCCAGATGAATCTAAAAATCCCTTGTTTGGTTGCTGCCCCTGAATTGGTAATTTTAAGAAAATGTTGTCGATGTAGGTTTTGTCTTGAATATTATTATAGTTAGAGATAAGGTGTAAACAGCAGTAATATTCAGCAAAGTAAGATCTACAAATACGTATATATGACCAAATTGGTCAATTAATCTCTTTAGGAGTTCTTGCCCTTTGAAGTCAATGTTTAACACTTTTCAAAAATTGTGTAAATTTTTGTAAAGTTTAACAAAATATTTTCCTCTGAAACTACTGGGGCATGATCATAGATAGAGATAAGTATAAGAAGCAAGATTCCCTGTGTGTACTTTGTTTAATATGCACATAGACAAGGTGAGCGATACAGACTTTTTGGAGCCGCTATATTTTTGTCCATAAAAAGAAATCTACGAGATAGAATTTTGAAATAAATTGTGAGAAGATAGGTTTTGAAAAATTGTTTAAGAAAATAAAAAGAAAAAATGGTGTCACCGAACTTTTTTTCTTGCTACAAGTAAAAATTAAAAAAATCCCTATCAGGCCAGTATATTTTTGTACTAAAAGAGTTATCTCCCCTTAAATGGCTCAGTTTGAAAAAAAATATTCTTAAACACAAATGTTTGGTATTTATTTAAATATTTTGTATAGTGCAATAAATCAGCAAGGTTTCTTAATATAAATTATCGGTCTAGCCAATACAATTGCTCATATGTCTACAAATTTACAGATTTGGGCAAATAACTAGACTGATTGTGTTCTGCAATAGTACAATCCAAGATGGCGATATAAAATGAATCTACCTTAAGACAAAGGGCATAAAGAAAGATTCTTCTTTATAAAATAAGTAACGTTTTCAAGAGTGAAATGCTGTTTACATAGATTACAAAGAATCATTTTGGAAGCTTTATTAGATCTGATAATAATATTATCTATTTCTTTGAATGACATGTGATCAAGATCGTAATAGAATCAATCCTTGGCAGTTCATCTTTAAATCTTGATGAATATGAATTTTAGTTTTATTTAAATGTTTTTCTCTTTATTTTTTCTTTTCACGATTTGACTATAGCTTTTCGTAAAGTACATGTATTTGCTATCCAATTTTGTTTCTTCATTAGTTTAGCTAAGATTTCATATAGAAATTTGACCATTATCGTCGATAATGTCATTAATCAAGTGTTCTTTTACCCAATGACTAAATACAAACTTTTGCCTTGATTCTTAATATATTGATTTCGCCATGTAACTTCTTGTTTCCTTATATCATATAATTTTCAGATTTTATTTTTTTTCCCGACTCCATTTTTAATCAAAAAAGTGAACACCTTTTTTTGTTTTATAATGATTTATGAGTACCCATATTCGTCTTAAATAACATGTTTTACCCAACCTGACTTAAATAGAAGATGGGAAAATTATCCAGTTTGTCCAAGCTTTATCTGGAAGTCTTTTAACCCAATTTCTTTTCATCGGTTCAATGTAAGAAGATTTTTCATCTGAGTATTTTCAGCTATATATTTATAACATCTTAAAACCAACATTATATAACTGTTTTATATGGTTAGAAAATTTCCTCAATACTTAATATATAAATTTCCCCTTTCTGTTTCATTGTAAATCCACATTTTAATTTTAAAAGTTTTGAAGTGCCTTCCAAATATTTTAACTGTATTCACATTCCCAAAGAATTTGCAAAAAGCTTTCTTTGGTTGCAGTTTAAAAACAAGGGCCTGATTTATGTTAAAAATAATGGACGAAAAACACATATTTAATACAGCAGCAAACAACAACAACTGAATTACTTGCTCCTGACTTTTGACAGGCACATATATAGATCTGTTTAATAGATTTTTTATATTCATCTACAATCACAGATGTGTCATCTGCATATTGACTTAGTAAAAATTCGGGTGAGATACCAGATACATTTGGCAAACAAGGACAAGGAGATAAGGGAATACGGATCATGAAAAGGCAGATCCGATTTTGTAAATAAATTTTAGGACTTGTAATGTTTAAAAGATTATTTGTATCCCTTTCATCTATGATATCGTTTACTTTGGCTTCTTATGTCAATCTCAGGAATAGATCACCTTCGCCGTATTTGGCATAACTTTTTGGAATTTTGGATCCTCAATGCTCTTCAACTTTATACTTGTTTGGCTTTATAACTATTTTGATCTGAACATCACATGAGACGAAACGCGCGTCTGACGTATTGAAAACACAATCCTAGTACCTTTGATAACTAATTACAATGTAATTCAATACATTTAGATACAGACAATTTTTTGTAAATTGGAATAAACCTTATCGTTGGATCATAATGCATATTACAGCACGCAGTACTTCATACTTTTACAAGTGGTTTACATCTGAAGACAGATTCCTTTTTAGCTCAACTTGCCCAAAGGGCCAAGTGAGTGTTTCTCATCACTTGGCGTACGTCGTCCGTCGTCGTCCGTCATCTTGTAACTTTTTCAAAAATCTCCTCCTCTTAAACTACTTAGCAAAAGTTAACTAAACTTGGCCACAATCATCACTAGGGTATCTAGTTTAAAAATGTGTCCGACGACCCTGCCCGCCAATTAAGATGGCTGACATGGCTAAAAATACAACAAAAGGGTGAAATGCAGTTTTGTCTCTGATACTTAAGCATTTATAGCAACTATGACATGGGATTAAATGTTAATCAGGTTGAGATCAATCTGTCCCATTTTCAGATGAATCGGAAAATCCGTTGTTTAGTTGCTGCCCCTGAATTGGTAATTTTAAGAAAATGTTGTCGTTTTTGGTTTTATCTTGAATTTATTATAGATAGAGATAAAGTGTAATTAGCAATAATATTCAACAAGTAAGATCTACAAATACGTATATATGACCAAATTGATCAATTAATCTCTTTGGGAGTTCTTGCCCTTTGAAGTCAATGTTGAACACTTTTTAAAATTTGTTTAACAAAATATTTTCCTCTCAAACTACTGGCCCACGATCATAGATAGAGATAAGTGTAAGCAGCAAGAATGTTCAGTAAAGTAAGATCTACAAACACATAACTTTCACGAAACACAATTTTGTCATGAATCCGTGAGTGTACTTTGTTTAATATGCACGTAGACAAGGTGAGCGACACAGGCTTTTTGGAGCCTCTAGTTTCATTATCATACCTCCAACAGGAAATGTATTGGCGATATCTGTCAAATGTAATGTCATATGCAGTTTATTAATATATAGTTCCGCAAGCTCGTCGTATCTACATTATTCTACGACTTAGTTGCATAGCATCCATATCGCTTAAACGATGACAGCATGTGGATCGAAGTAAAACACATTCTGCATCAAGAAATATACCGTTTTGATATTGATTCATTTGTAGCAAATAATCGTAAGTGTAAATATCAATAACAAAAATGTCCAATCTTCTTTAATATTTTTATTTTCGCAGACACGAAACGTAGTATAATAAAGTGTTGTTGTTTTAAATCATTAATGTAAATAAAGGCAACAGTAGTATACCGCTGTTCAAAACTCATAAATCCATGGACAAAAAACAAAATCGGGGTAACAAACTAAAACCGAGGAAAACGCATTAAATATAAGAGGAGAACAACGACACAACACTAAAATATAACGCACACGGAAACAGACCAAGCGTCAGACAAAATCCCACGAGAATAACAAATATAACATCAAAACCAAATACATGAATTTGCGATAGACAAGTATAGTGACAGGTGCAATAGGTATTAATTAGGCCGTAAGTTTTCTCGTTTAAATTATCATTTTTATTTGTAGGACCTATTATAGCTGATTATAAAAAGTAAAATGTATATGCAGTGTTTCATAGATCAAATTTTCGTCTTTTGATTGAGTTAAGCCATTTCAATTGATATTTTTCAGCGTGTCTATCTATGATGTGACGTTACACTATTGTTTTAGATTAGGGAAACACGTTTCAAATCGCTACAATTGTGCGGTCAGGTCGCAGTCTGGTTCTCCAGGCGTGGGTTCGAACCCCACTTCTGACATATGGTATATTTTTAAAAGCACCTATACATGTAATAGACATCGGACAGTTTAACCATTGCAAAAAAGCTTGTACACAATAGCGCAAATTTACAGTGGTATTTTGTTTGGAGGTTTACCGCTTGCTGTTCAGTGTTAGCCAAGGCTCTGGAGTGAAGACCGTACCTTGGTCATTAGTGGTTTACTTATATTAACTTTGACCTGAATGAAGAGTTGTCTCATTGGCACTTATTAAAAGACGTGTCAAGGTATTTTTCTATCCCAAATTCATGCATTTAGTTTAGATGTTATATTTCTTACTCTCATCGGATTTTGTCCAATGCTTAGTTCGGTTCTGTGTGTGTTACATTTTAATGTTGTGTCGTTGTTCTCCTCTTATATTAATTGCGTTTCCTTTAGATTTAATTTGCAACCCGGATTTGTTTTTTTCTATCGATTTATGAGTTTTGAACAGCGGTGAACTACTTTATATCCCACATCTTCCTATATCTATATATGTCCCAGAAAGCGTATGTTTATAACACGTATAATAGGTGCAACTCATAAGAACGAGTTGAATACGCTAAGAATCCACTAAAGGTTCTCCCTTTAGCCCTGTTAGAATTATTTTATTACTAAAAGGGGAAAATATGATACAAATCGTTTTTACTCTTTGCTAAATTAAAGTCTAATTTCAGAAATAATTTAGAAATTAATAAATCAGCACACAATACTCCTTTTTGTATAAAAAAACTTAGAGGACAAGCAAAGTGGTTGTTGTGTTTCAACTGGCAAATAAAGAAGACAATAATGTGGTAGTGTCAAGTCGTAAATAATTATGAAAGTTCTTAAAAATGAAATTTGAAAATCTTGCGCTTTACGTAGGGTCATATAGTAAACGATCATATAATTGAGTAAACACAAATGGAAGCCTTTTCTAAACATTTGAAGATACCTACCATGTAGTAGTTATCTAAACTACAAAAATATTTGTAAAACATAGTCTTATATTCATCTTTAGTAAGTACCCTCTTCCGTAGGTTGTTCAAACGGAAAGTTCGTTATCAAGTGGCAAAATTGAAGGCTCAAAAACATCAAAAGAATTAAAAAAGCTGTAGGATTCCTGACTCTGTCCTATGTTAGTCTTGTATGATTTTTAATTCTAGTTTCTTGTGTATAATTCGAAGTTTAGTATGATGTCCATTATCACTGTTCTAGTATATATATTTTTATGGGCCAGCTGAAGGACACTTACGGGTGCGGAAATTCTCGCTACATTGAAGACCAATGTGTGGCCTTTGCTGTTGTCTGCTCTTTAGTCGGGTTGTTGTCGCTTTGACACATTCCCTATTGCCTTTCTCAATTTAATTGGAACAGGCATTTTTATATAAAAAATGGTTATTCAAATCTGGTGTTATAGCTAGCTAAACCTCTGACTGTATGACAGTCGTTTAATATGTGTTTCTGATGCAAAACGTAAAAATATTACAAATAAATCTTAATACTTTAAAATAACCAACTCTAAGTCATCATATACAGTTTGTATGGTAATTTAATAGCACAACTTGATATAATTCCTCACAATAGAAACAATAAATTGCTTGATTGATTATTGGTTGCTTAACGTCCAATGTTAAATATTTTACGTATGTGAAGGAGGAAAACAAGTTAACAATACATAAATAAAGGCAACAGTAGTATACCACTGTTCAAAACTCATAAATCCATGGACAAAAACCAAATCGGGGTAACAAACTAAAACCGAGGGAAACGCATTAAATATAAGAGGAGAACAACGACACAACACCGAAACGCAACACACACAGAAACAGACCAATCAACAGACAAAACACCACGAGAATAACAAATATAACATCAAAACCAAATACAAGAATTTGGGATAGACAAGTACCGTGCCACGTCTTATCTCAATATCTCAAAAATAAGAGAAAACACTAACGACTCAACGTTAAAATGCAACACACAGAAACGAACAATAATATAACAATGGCCATCTTCCTGACTTGGTACAGGACACTTTTAAAGGGGAATAAAAGTGGTGGGTTGAACCTGGTTTTATAAAATAGGTAGGTCTTGTAATAATGGAGGCCATCCGAAATGATGATCGTAAAACAATAAACGTATTTACACTTTTGGTATTTAGCTGAATTTTGTCTTCAAATGACTTTTGATCACATCCGAATAACCTTTTGACGTCAAGCAACAATCTCTTTTTAATTGTGACGTCAAATGTTTTGAATTGTTATGTCAAAGTTTACGGGAACCTGTGTGATTCTACGTAATGGCGGACATATTTGCATACTAGTGTAAATACGTCTATAAATAAACAAGTACTTATTTACACATGTTAAATCTTCTGTTATCGCATATTTTTTTTTATTATACTTCTTCCGATTAGTATAAATGAGAACGTTTGTGTGCACTGTGCAAAAATTTTATACAATGTTCCATTTTTTCGTCAAATGTAATCGTGTATGCCATGCTCACTATCAAGTCCTGTATTTTATTTAATGTTATCCCAAAGCTATCTGTAGCCTCACTTTCAGGGAACATTTTCAGATCAATAAGACATTGTTGTATTCCATCGACGTTTTTTAAACGGTGATAACATGCAAAACGGAGGTAATATAGAAAAAAACGTTGTCTCGAAAACGAGGTAGTCTGCTTGAGGATAAGGTTGCAGTAGATAATCAGTATATTCGAGTGTTTGTATGGTAGTAAGCCTAGATCTTGTTTGGTACTTTACTCTTTTCAGATGAGAGAATTTAGATCTAGATATATATCGCCATCGCTCTTGAATATCAGTTACATCAGTATCATACAATGAAATAGTAAATTGATCCGAAGAACATGCAGGCACAGCAAATTCGAGAATTTTCAGTACTCTATGATATTGTCCACATACATATAAATTAAGAGCTAGCCAGGCCCAGCCACTTACCAAACAAGACTGCGCAGAAATGAGAAGAAATGACATTAATTGTTTGTGCTTCGAATAATAAAGTTTATTGCATTGCTGTTGACAAACCAAATTTTCAGGCCCTATATTGTAAAACACAAAAGGTAGCAAAATCAAAATAATAATTCTGTATTTCTTGGGAAACGATTGGTTTACTATGAAATTGACACATTTTGTAAAAGCTTCTTTCTTTGACCCGTATGTCACATCTACTAAATTGTAATTCCACTTCACAACGTATAATAGAGGAAAAATTGCTTTTTCAAAATCACACAAACCGTTAAAGAATCGGTTTTCTGAATGCCTGTACAGTTTAAAAAGTTGAAATGAATCGCAAAGAAATATGCTCTGCCATCCAATTCCTTGGAGAAAATTGATTAAGGCCAGTATCTCGTCCCAGGATTGTTGATCGTAAAATCTGTCGATCATATTGTGTTCTGGGATAAAATAATTTGGGATATATTTGTGTGTTATCCAATAAGTCAAACGACCAAGACACATAACAAAACAGTCCAACAAGCTGCGAGGTGTCCACTTTCCCGTATCGACCTCGTCCAACAACCAAAACATAGTTGTTTTAAGAAAATATGAACACAAGAAACTATCTTTACCACTAGTTGTCTTGACAACTTCTTTCAGTAATATTTTTAAAATTGCGTAGCATAAAAGTTGGGTATGAGTCCAAGAATGAATGAGAACTTTTTCAGGAACAGAGAAAGAGATTCTCCACTCTAGAGGATGAATGAACTCAGATCGAGATTTACTTCCTATTGGAACTAAGAGCACACCATATTGTACTATATCAGACACAAGATATACAGAAGGCCATCCTGAAGACCGATTTCTAGTTGCCCAGTCCTTTGCTACCAAAGGCCATTCCGAACATCTTAAAGAATGAGCTACATCTAATGTTCCATCTGGAATCGATAAACATGGTCCATTTATTATGTTATTAGAATACTTCGAACCTAGGCTGGAAAGATACTGTTTACTTGAGAAATATGTACCATCTTCATTTCTTTCAAAGACATGTTGCTCGCAAAAGTGCTCGTTCTGTACACGAAGAAGAACAAATCCAGGTTGTGCATTATCGGTGTCAATTTGAAGAAATTGTCTATTAACTGAATTATTCAATAGATCACTGTCCATCTGTAGTTTTGATTCGTAAACAATATATTTGTTCGAAATCAGCATGAGATCAACGTCACTTCCGGATAGGTCCAATCCCTCAGCTTTATTTCCGCTGACTACTAAATATTTGGATGGCGATAAGCAATTATTATGTACAAACTCCCAAACCTTAAGAAAACGTCTTCTATATTTTACAACATTCTTTGATCCAACTATTTCATCACACATGTAGTGATATATATATATCTAGAGATATCCATCGCTAAATTGAATAAAAAAATCACTGTATTTATTTGTTGATATATTGATATGAGATTGAATGCCAATAAGTTTTATTCCATCCAGAAACATGTATACACAAATATAAGATATCAGATAATAATTTTCATCTACTAATATATAACATTGTATAAGAATCACATTGACCCTCGAATCAAAACAGTCGAAGGAGCAAATCGAACAAAACGTTTACCAGCATAAACAGCTACAAATTTTACAACGATTTGCCTAAAATGAGCACGACAATGTATGTCTTGGAGAACAAATAATTAATGTTTGACTACTTCATCATTTTATAAACAGATGATAAAAAGAGAATAAGCATCTTAATAATATTTCAACACAAAAGTACAGACTTCTAAATCAGTTATCAACCGGTTGTAAACATACTTTGATGCTTATAGATGTAACTACTGTAAAGCACAAAACGTGTACCACAACACTGTCTTCGTTTTCGTAGATTTGTTCTTAATTTTCAGAAAAACGTGCGTAGTATTATTTATAATTATGTTGTACCATTCTTGATGATTATGAGTATGGGTGACGAAATGGCCCATAAATAGTGAAATGAAACCCAAATGTTTGATAGGTCATTATCTTTTGTAACAATATGACATTGTATCTCTGGTGTATTTTACAATGACTATGATTTAACAAATGAACCATTATTTGTAAAATATTGAATACTAGTATAGAAAATTGATATTCATAACAAATGCGGCAAAGTATATCAGATCGCTTTAGATCAAATGTTGATTTTTTTTACCAATGAAAAAATTAGATTTAAAAAAAATAACGGAAAAATACTTACCGATTGCTTTTTTGCTATATTCAACAGTTGGATTTTCACAAATGAGCAGGATAAAATATTTGTAGTTTAAGTATATACTATACTCTCCGAAACTTTGTACATGTATGTCTTTTTCCTGATTCAAATTAGTCCGTTTTTACAAATAAACCCCAAAATTACGGAAATGTGTCTAAGAATAATAATAATAATACTTTAATGATCCAATTATGGACCCTTACAGGCACAGGGAAAACAGTTTCCTATATACCTTAATATAACATATGGTACTTAACTTTCATTTTAGAAAAATACAATACAGCCGAGAAAGCGGCATATAAAGGAGTTTCGTCACCACCTGACAATTTTCTAAAATGCAGGTTAAGTACCTTGTGTTATATTAAGGTACATATGTAAAAAATAATTCTGAGACAAGTGCTTGTGCTTACGGGTTTTAATTTACATGCAATGATTACAATGATGTATGTAATAACAATTAAGTAATAAAATAAAATACGTCACAATAGAACACTGAACAGTTATTGCATGCACATGGAAGAGAAAGTAATATTGGAGACAATCAATTTATGTAAGGATTATTCCCCTTTAAATAGTATCCAATAGTCTTTGAAGATATAGTTTTCCAAGCTGCATAAAAATGCAGCCCCAACTAATCTATATAATTATATAAGGGTATTTATCTCCCATTTGCACACATCAACCAATAACTAGATATTTATGTACATATTCTGTTAAAAAATTTGAAAAAGAATTGAATAAACACCTTAGAGAATTTACTGCAATTTATTAACGCATATATCATTTTTGATTTTTTTTTATTGGTGGAGGAAGCCGGAGTGCCCTGGGAAAACCACCGACCTTCGATAGGAAAACTTACAATCCTTGTCAATTAAGATTGGAGTCGATTGCACCCACGTGAGCGGGGTTCGAACTCACAACCCTAGTGTTGACTGGCTAGTGATGACAGTAGTAACTACTAAGACCACTCGACCACCAAGGCCCCTTGCAAAAATTAGACATTTAAGGAATGACTGTAATATTTTTCTATCTATGAAGAAAAAACATAACAAATTTGGTCCACACTCAATAACGCGCGTAGCGGGTAATTTAACAGTGTGCATCACATTTTTTATGTTATTTCGAATAGACAGAAAAAATATTACAATCATTTCTAATAATTTAATTCTAAATTCCCGAAGGGCCAAGTGAGCTTTTATCATCACTTGGCGTCCGTCATCCGTCGTCCGTCGTCGTCTGTCGTGGTCCGTCGTCGTCGTAAACTTTTTACATTTTGAACTTCTTCTAGAGAACCACTGAATGGAAAGAAACCAAACATGGCATGAATGTTCCTTATGAGGTGCTGACCAAGTGTTGTTACTTTGTAGTTGATCCATCATCCATGATGGCCATCAGCGGGGCACTTAGTTTAACATAGGACTCTATGGGAAATACATACAAATGTCTTCTTTTAGAGAAACACTGTTTGGAATGAAACCAAACATAGCATGCATGTTTCTATGAGAAGCTGACCAAGTGCTGTTACTTTTTAATCGATCCATCATCGAAGATGGCCGCCTGCGGGGGACTTAGTTTAACATGGGACCCTATGGGAAATGCATACAAATAAACTCATCATAGATACCAGGACTAAATTTCGCCAGACGCGCGTTTCGTCTACAAAAGACTTATCAGTGATGTTTGAATCCAAAAAAGTTCAAAAGGTAAAAAAAAAGTACGCAGTTGAAGAGCATTGACGATCAAAATTCCTAAAAGTTTTGCCAAATACAGCTAAGGTAATCTATGTCTGAGTAAGAAAAGCCTTAGTATTTAAAAAATTGAAAATTTTGTAAACAAATGTCTTCTTTTAGAGAACCACTGAATGGATTGAAACCAAACATAGCATGAATGCTCTTTAAGAGATGCTGACCAAGTGCTGTTACTTTGTAGTTGATCTTTCGTTCAAGATGGCCGCCAGCGGGGGGACTTAGTTTAACATAGGACCCTATGGGAAATACATACAGATGTCTTCTTTTAGAGAAACACTGAATGGAATGAAACAAAACATAGCATAAATGTTCCTTATGAGATGCTGACCAAGTGTTGTTACTTTGTATCCGATCCATCATCCAAGATGGCTGCCAGCAGGCGACTTAGTTTAACATGGTACCCTATAGGAAATACATACAAATGTCTTCTTTAAGAAAACTACTGAATGAAATGAAACCAAACATTACAATATTATACCAAATTTGGCCTATAACATCACTATAAGTACAATTTTTTACATTTTTAAATATTATTTCAAAATCACAAATAAGATCAGGTGAGCGCCAGAGGCTCTTGAGAGCCTCTAGTTTAATTTTGTTCACTTTTTTTTTTACATTAAACATATGAAATATTTATTATTGCAATATTTAGAATTGTTAAAAGGAAATAGGATCCGAAAATTGTAGACAAAACATTGTAAGCTCTCTGTTTAAGCTAAACCTGGAAAAAACTACGAAACAGATATTGGAAAAAATAAAGGGATATCTAAACTACCATACGTATTTGTCTCAGAATTTCACTCGCTGAAAAAGCACACACATGTTTTGATTGTATATAAGGCCAGCATAAGGAAAGTTTTCAAGCACAAAATAAAATTTGACATGACAATTATTGATTTTGTTGGTAAAAAAATGCCTATGTTGTGTTTTCTCTATGGTCGGGTTGTTGTCTCTTTGACATATTCCCCATTTCCATTCTCAATTTAATTCTATATTAAATTTAACAGCTCTACATTTGCTAATTAATAAAAACCAACGAAAATTATTTAAATCTATTGAAAACTAGCAAGACGTAAAAAAGGAGTTGCAAAACAAGAATAAGTGATATGAGTGCCAATTAGATAACTCTCTAAACCTTATATGAGTGTTTGTTTTTGATTTTGCCATTTGATTAGGCACTTTCCGTTTTGAATTTCCTCGAAGTTCTGTATTTTTAAAAGTTTTACTTCTAAAACAAAACACAATGTAGACAATGTAGCAACTAAACATCACACAAACAACATAAAAATTATGTTTATAGCAGGTAAATAGATCCTACTCCACATTTGACACCAGGCATGTAGTTCATGTTAGTTAAAATCCAGTAATAAGTATAATTCTATAGGTCACATGATCGTAATTACGAAATAAGGAACATATTCGCTATCGTCTCTGAAAAGGATATCGCATAACGTCCAGCAAACGTGTGAAGACGTTCGTAAAATTAACAAGAGATAGGGTTTCATATTTGATATCACCTCAATGCAACGCTTTAAATTGCAATTAAGGTAAAATTCGTATTAAATTAATATCTTACAGACCCATCAACAATTAAGTTTTTTGTATTTTATTGTATTTCAAAAATGAAATAAATATAATCAAAAGAAATTGATGCATAATATGCAGGTTTTGTATTTTCAACGGACTAGAAAAAAGGCTCTTTTCACGTTTTTGCCACTTAAAATGACTAGAATAGCTAAATAAATAATTGGTTTATGATCTATACTATTAAACGAGAAGACCTCATTTTTGGTGTCACTTCTCTTCTTTCCACAATAAATTAATCAACACGCCTCTGTGTCCTAATGGTACAGTGCATAGTCGCATTTGTCATCCATTCATATGATTATTCAGATCCAGTTATTTTGGGAGAAAAACGAGAAAAAAAGCATCCGGATATTGTCCCGTCATTGGACGAAATTTTAAGTCTGATTAGACTTCCGGTTTCCGTTTTTCTGTAGTATACTGTATTTTAAGAATTCTATCTGCTATCATTTTCAAGTTTACTATCCACGGCGGTCACATAGTTAATTAAATAGAGAGGGTCTGTATACTATATCAATGACCACCATGGATCGATTAGTAAACTTAAAATTGAAAGTAAATACACTATATTTATATAGTAATGAATGTTCATAATATACAGATAAGCGCTAAAATTATTCATGTGAACTTTTGATACCTTTTCTGAAATTCTCCAGTTACTAAATCTTTTACAAAATTCATTGATTACAAAAAAAAGAAGATGTGGTATGATAGCCATGTTGAGACAACTCTTCACAAGAGACCAAAATGACACAGAAATTAATAACTATAGGTCACCGTACGACCTTCAACAATGAGGAAAGCCCATACCGCATAATCAGCCTTAAAAGGCCCGAACTGAAAAGATAATACAAGCCAAAACAGAAAACTAGCGGCCTTATTCATGTACAAAAAATGAACGAAAAACAAATATGTAACACATAAACAAACGACAACCACTGAATTACAGGCTCCTTACTTAAATGTTCATAACATACTCAATGTATTATGTTCATTTTGAAATTGATAGAAAACCAAAAATTGGGAATTTTGGAAATAAAGGAGGAGGGATATAAAAAAACCATTTTCCTGTCCCCAATAACCTATGACTTATGATACATTGCTGAAATTCCCCACTAAATGTATTATGTTCATATTGTAATTGATAGAAAACCAATATTTTACATAATTCTTTCAACAACACTTTACATACTTTCAACTACACTCTGAATGCCCGCGATTTCGCGGGTGTGTTCTAGTTGATATTGAAAGAAGTAGGAACTTGAAATAAATCATGGTTGTTTTAAATCATTTATAAAGTATCTCGTCTTAGGGAGGGATTAATCCTTTTTTGTAAAGAATCACTCTGATTCAAACAAAAAATTCTCTGAAACCGATATTATCAAGATGCTTGATTTCTTGATTGACAACATATTTGTTACGTTCGGAGGACGTGTTTTTCAACAGACTGTCGGCATCCCAATGGGAACAAACTGGGCCCCTCTACTTGCTGACTTGTTTCTTTATTATTATGAGGCTGACTTCATGCAGGAAGTTCTTAGGAAGAAAGATAAGAAGTTAGCAATATCCTTTAACTCTACTTTCTGCTATATAGATGACGTTCTTTCACTAAACAATTCAAAATTTGGTGACTATGTGGATCGCATCTATCCCATAGAATTGGAGATAAAGGATACTACAGATACAGTTAAGTCGGCTTCATATCTTGACTTACATCTAGAAATTGACAATGAGGGTCGGTTGAAGACAAAACTTTACGACAAAAGAGATGATTTCAGCTTTCCAATTGTGAACTTTCCATTTCTAAGTAGCAACATTCCAGCAGCATCTGCATACAGGGTATATATCTCCCAATTAATACGATATTCCCGTGCTTGCATTTCCTATCATGATTTTCTTGATAGAGGGTTACTTCTCATAAGGAAGCTATTAAACCAAGAGTTCCAAATGGTGAAGTTGAAATCATCCCTTCGTAAATTTTACGGACGCCATCACGAGTTGGTTGACCGTTATGGAATAACCGTTTCACAAATGATATCGGATATGTTCCTTACGTCGTAACTACAATCCCCTTCCCTTTCATGAATGTGACCTACCGAATTAGACTATTTACCGGATTTGTAATCACATAAGCAACACGACGGGTGCCGCATGTGGAGCAGGATCTGCTTACCCTTCCGGAGCACCTGAGATCACCCCTAGTTTTTGGTGGGGTTCTTGTTGTTTATTCTTTAGTTTTCTATGTTGTGTCATGTGTACTATTGTTTTTCTGTTTGTCTTTTTCATTTTTAGCCATGGCGTTGTCAGTTTGTTTTAGATTTATGAGTTTGACTGTCCCTTTGGTATCTTTCGTCCCTCTTTTATATGTATGTCATGAAATTATGATTTGATGAACTCTTCACTAGCATACATGTCGCCTGCAAAAAAGTTCATTCTGTACACGAAGAAGAGCAAATCCAGGCTGCGCATTATCAGTATCAATAACCAAATGTAGGTATTGATTGTGCTTCTTGCATTGCTTATTACTAATTTTGATTAATACACTATGGTTTTTTTTCGAAATAAACATTATATTAATGTCACTACAATGTACCAGGGTGGTTCAGTTCTTTTTCTTCACCTCCATTTGGTATTATATCTTTTGAATGTGAACAGAAATTATTTGGACCATACTCGTATACGAATACCTTAAAGAAAAGTTTTCTATATTTTAACAACCTTGTCTGATCCGACAATTTCATCGCACATGTACTGGTGGATCTGTCTGGAAATATCTGCAATCATTTAAATTATAATAAATACCTCAAATTAGGGACAATGTTTGGCAATTGTATTTCTGTAATCAATATTGCCAATTAAAAAATAACAACAAATACAAAACTTCACATATACATGATATAGGTATAAACTGAAAATGTGAAACACTTAGTACATATATTTTTTCATCTAAATATGACAGTTGTATATTAACAAATGAGCAGGATGTAAATATTGAACATGTTTTCTATTTATGTTTCCAGAACTTTGTATTTCCCTTTTCCTGGTGTGTAAAAATTGTTTTCCTGGATTATTTCTATTTACGTAGCTTTATTTCCATTCCTCAGTTTCATATTCAGAGATAGATATATAAATATGAAGTCATTTACACAAACCATTTACTATATATAGTATATTAGAAATTATCAGTCAGGAGATGCATGCATTTGTTAAGTCGGGACTGTTTACCGTACACTGCGGTACACTTTTTTGTTCAGTAATGAAGGAGAAGACTCGCATCCGATTTATGTTTTCTATTGTGTTCAACTGATTTCCTCAGCAATTATTTGTTATCTTGATTACGATGCCCAACTGGCTTTATGTGATATACAAAACTATTGCTTATAATGAATACCTATATCTTAAACAAGGACTTTTAACTCCCAAGCTTAAAAAATGAACAAACCAAAATGAACCGTTCAAAGGATGATTTGTCCGGATATATTCCATTACAATTTCCTAAATACAAAACAAGACAATAATCTATGAATTATCAGGAAATAATGTTATTACCAAAATGTAGATGATTTTAACTATTTTAAAATGAGCAACACTGTGAGTGCCACATGTAGAACAAAATCTGCTTACCCTTCCAGGGCACCTGAGATCACCTCTTGTTTTGTGGGGCTCCCGTGGCTAAGTCTTCAGTTTTCTATGTTGTGTTATGTGTACTATTGTTCGTCTGTTTGGCTTGTATCTTTCGTCTCTCTTTTAAAAGAGGGACGTAAGATACCAAAGGGACAGTCAAACTCATAAATCTTAAATAAACTGACAACGCCATGGCTAAAAATAAAAAAAGACAAACAGACAAACAATAGTACGCATGACACAACAAAGAAAACTAAGGAATAACTAAGACTACATTAGTTTTCTAATGTTTAAATCTCGTAAATCGATAAAGAAGAGACAAGTAAAGGTAACAATTACAAATTAAAGAAAGAAATAGAATCCGAAATTTTGGAAATTACATTGTACTTTTTTTATTCAAACTATTTGAATCAAAGAGATTAAAACGTATAAATGGCGCAACGTTTTGTCCAGTTAGAGCATAACACAAAATGTACTTGGCAATCGGTTGTATAAGAGACTAGATGAAGGGGCAATAGCTACGAGATATATAAAAAATCTAAGCTAGATATTGATAATGCATGCATGAATCGTGCGTGCTGATTTATTTGAAGGAAACGAATATTAACATTGAAAGTGAAACAAAGTTTAATAAATCATTTGATTGACTGGGTCGATCAATAAAACATCATTCTTAAAAACGATGATTAATACATATTTTCAATCTATTATATGAAATTAAACAGACTTACAGAAATTCAAATTCACTATTTACCTATCTCTGTATATTTATATTAATGCCAGTGTATATCGATTGTATGACCATCTGAGGTCTGCGGAGGTCAATTTAATAGTTAATTTGTTGGCGTCTAGACTTAAATACACACAATCCAACCTACATATTCTCGAGCGCATACCATGTAAATTATTTATTTTAGAATTTTATAATATAGATAAATGTTTTACATTGTTATATATCATGTATCAGAATTTAAGTCAAATTGGTGAACATGAGCTTGCCTGCTGGTGCCACTTTCAACCTAATGGAAATGAATTAAAGATTATGTACATTAAAGTATCAAAATTATGTTAAACATATGCATGTCCGTTCTTTTAACAGTATTTATCAAGTAAAGAGTAGCTTAAGAGAGAAGTTGGGGTATAGATATTATCTGTAATGATTTTGATATTTGTTTGTCATGTAAAACTATTCATTAGAGGTTAGAAATGAAGAACAGTAGTTGTCTGGATTTACTGACCATGATTGATTTGATTAAGAATGCTTCAATACAAACTGCTAACTATTACTGGACATATTTCACAATGTTTAAATACTAACCGGGGGTATAAAGTATAAAAACACTATTGAGTGATTGTTTTATTATAATGATTCTAAAAGCAATACAGGTCACTACGTAGAAGACACTGCAATATAGAACATGATTCTAGCTAGCCCAACCTCTCACTTGTATGAATAAATTCCATTATACTTAAACGATGCCTGAACAAAACAGTAGAAATTATAGGTAAACATGTCAAAATAGGGGTACAGCAGTCAACATGGTGTTATAATATTATTCAGAATAAAAACAAATATGCATGTGAATATTTAACAAAATACATTGTCTAAATCACTAAAATAAGATGTGTTGCTGTAAGTTTCGTCCGTTATAATAGTTATCAAAGGTACCAGGATTATAATTTAATACGCCAGACGCGCGTTTCGTCTACATAAGACTCATCATTCACGCTCAGATCAAAACAGTTTAAAAGCCAAACAAATACAAAGTATAAGTTACGGATAAAATGTAAATAAGTAAATTATTTTATTAATAGATTTTTATTTAGTACAGTTGTTTTTAGTAAACTTGACCCCATTTAACCATTGGTTCACAATGTATAGTTCAATAACAATAATATGCTTAAAACAAAGGTAACATTCCTCCACTTTTCACAATTCGTAGCAATTACAGCGAGATTTGAGCCTTTCAATTTTAAAGTACGTGTGATTGAATGATGACAATATGTGTCAAAGTTTAATACTTTTAGATCTTTAAAACTAGTATACATGTACTGTCTTAATTGCTTTCGCTATTTAACTTCTTTACGAATTCATTGTGACAACATAAGAGAAACCTAAATATGTTATATAGATATTAGAAGATTTGGTATGAGCGACAATGAAACAACTCTCCGTCCAAGTGAAAATTTGTAAAGGTAAACCATTAAAGGTAAAAGTCCGTCCTTCTTGAATTATAATCCTGGTACCTTTGATAACTACTTCAACACAAAATATCGGCTCATACTGAACAGCCAGCTATGAAGGACATGAACTCATTGATAAAGTTTATAAGTTAATTTACCATGAGTGGCAGGACAAAATATTCTCCATAGAATTATACATGACAATGCTAATATACATGTAGTTTGTATCAAACATAATTGAAATACCATGTGTGTTCCCTCTTAAACTGCCATAAAAGAAATTCAAACATGTGAATTATGGAAAATGGAGAAGGTTTGGTACCATTAAAATATTTAATCCCGCTGCAAACAATTGCACCTGTCTTAAGTCAGGAATTTTATGTACAGTAGTTGTCGTCTGTTCATGTAGTTCATACGTGTTTATCGTTTCTCATTTTTATGTAGATTAGACCGTTGGTTTTCCCGTTTGAATGGATTTACATTACTAATTTTTGGGGCCCTTTATAGCTTGTTGTTCATAGTGGGCCAAGGCTCCATGTTGACGTCTGTATAAAGTCAAGAATATGACATATGTTATCCATTTGTTTGATGTGTTTTGCGCTTTTGATTTTTCCATTTGAGTATCAACTTTTCGTTTTGAATTTTAATCAGAGTTTGGTAATTTTGTTATTTTACTTTTACCTTTAAGTGGTGCCCTTCAAAGTGAACTTTATAATTTAGACGTAGCCGCTGTCAATACCATCAACAACAACACGTCTACATTTCGTGTTCATGGCATCATTAGAGGTGAGTATAAAATATTAAAACAGAATAATTTCAAACTTTTGTCAGGTTATTAATATCGATCCAACGTGTACTGTGTATACTTGTACACAACATTTATTAATAAGTTATAAATGTTTATTAATTTCAGCAACTCAAACGGTCACTAGTCACTCAAAGGGTCACTGTACAGGTATTATAAGTTCAAATGTATTTGAACATAAACATTATGATAAGAGCCTTTAAATCTTGTAAGGTATTATAAGCAACCCTATATTTTAGCTTACAGAAATAATTCCTTTTTAAAAAACATAACTCTAGGGACCAGTTCAAACATATTTTTTTTCTAAAAAACAAAAATGGATTCTGCACTTTACATTGTGAATAACAAAATAAGTGAGATTGCCTTAAGTAATACAAACAACATTAATATAACGACACTTAAAGAAATAAAAGACACGTAATGAGAAATAACGACAGCTAAATGTAACATTTATGTATTTTAAGATTTATTTAGTTTACCAGAAATGGTTTTGATCTCTTGATACAGTTATCATTGTTGTTTACCAACAGTTCCGGTTCAGTGCCCTCTTCTCCACCCTTGCCAGATTAAACCATAACTAGTGTTTATAATGCTGTACAATCTACCGGTGGATAAAAGTCACGCCCATTCGGACTTAATTATTATTGACCCATGACAGCACTTGGACTCTTTTTAATGTGGAGGTGTAAAATTTTTGTGTCTAATATTTACAAATTTTGTAAAGCAGGAACCGAAATAAAAATATGTTGATGTTCTCGTACTACGAACAACTAAATTTTTTTATTTAGTAGAAATGTATTCTCCATGTATACCTTACTACATTATTATTATTATATACCTGTGTACGTTATTTTATTTGGAGGCATTTTGTCTAAGCTTATGGTTGACTTTCTGATATCGTTTTACATCTCGTCGCCTTTTTTTCATTAATTTTGGATTTACATTGTGTCATATATCAAATGCATACGTTCAGTGAATGTTCACTTGTGTTTGTTAATATATCTTTTATTTGAGTTAAGTCAATCCAATAGATATTTTATAATGTGTCTTCCTTTGTTGTGATGTGACACTATTGTTACAGGTTAGGATGAAGGTTTGTGCCTATTAAAATGTTTTTACCAGCTGCATTTGTTTACACCTGTCCTAAGTCAGGAACAGTGTGTCTCGTTTTTATATACATAACACCGTTGGTTTCTATGTTTGAATGGTTTTACAGTAGTAATTTTGGGACCCTTTACAGCTTGCTGTTCGAATTGAGCCAGATTCCGTGTTGAAGGCCGTACTTTGATCGATAATGGTTTACTTTTACAAACTAAGACTGGCACTCATATCATATAATCTGATATATATCTTTAAATATAAGTATTTATTGTTTGACAATTGTCCGTCCGACTGTTTGTCCTCCCGTCATTCTTATAAACGACACATTTTAAACTACTAAACTCCTTCGTTTACAAGTAAAAACTATTAAATTATACAGGGTAATAGTCGATATACTAAAGTTTTGCATATAATCGTGTTGTTCATTTTAAAAGTACATTTGCAAACCAAGTGATAAGTCTAACTCGGTAGGTCTCATTCGAAAACATTCAAAATCGCTCATCTGTTATAATTTGCTAAAAATCTTTCCACAATGATCATTTTGATTTTCAATATATATTAATGAGTGTCTAAAAAATCCATTTAAATGTTCTTTGTATCTCTCATATTTTCTTCAAAAGCGACAACAATACATTTTACCCCCCCCTTTTCCCCCACCCTTTGTTCCATTTTAGTCATAGTGGGTATGTTTCTTGATATTCTGAAACTCATTCGGTCTAATTTTTTTCTGAATTTGATTGAGCAGTTTTAAAGCAAGCAAACTAAATGAACAAATTCAGAAAACAAATGTCTTTAAAGGGCAGTAACTCATTAAGGGGTCGATTGAAAATTTTAGTCATTAAATTTTATTTTGTAGATCTTACTTTGCTGAACTTTTTTGCTGTTTACATATAAAAAATAAGATGTGGTATGATTGCCAATGAGACAACTGTCCACAAGAGGCCAACAAGACACAGACATTAACAACTATAGGTCACCGTACGGCCTTCAACAATGAACAAAGCCCATACCGCATAGTCAGCTATAAAAGGCCCTGATAAGACAATGTAAAACAATTCAAACGAGAACACTAACGGCCTTATTCATATAAAAAAATTAACGAAAAACAAATATGTAACACATAAACAAACGACAACCACTGAATTACAGTTTATCTTTATCATTAATAGTAGATATTAACTAAAACCTTTAAATTAACAATTTAGTGGAAGCAACCCAATATTGGGTTGTTAGATTCATCTGATTTCTTTATGGCTGATAGAACTTGACCTAATAAGCAATTTTACTTCATATCAGATTTGCTCTTAGGCTAAATGCTTTAGTGTTTGAGATGTAAGCTGTTCTAGAACTAATTCATCATTTGTTTTTCATTTGATCATCATTTTATATTGTAAACAATTCATTGCGTACATCGTTTTATGTGCGCCAGTTTTAGGAGTTTTATACAGGAGAGTGTATGAATCCGTGTTACTTTCCCCTCTCTTCTGTGAAGAAAACTGCTCAGCGAGTCGTGTGCACAACTGCAAAGAACATTCAGCGGATACGTTGTCCAAAGGAACAATTCGTGGCTAACCACAGCGTGATTTACCTTTAAAACATTACAAATTATGTATTTACATCAGTGACGAACTGTTTTAATATATTATCCTATGCTATAAAGAAAATATGAACATTTAACCGTTCAAACTGTACGTATCTGCGATAACACAATTTAATTCAAGACAGAACCCGACGTGCGTAAGAATATTCATCTATTTATTATTATAAAGAACTTTAACAGCTTTATATATCTACGAACTGTTTATCCGTATTTTTAATGGACTTTAATTATGATCATTGAACACATTGTAAAATTGTATTTATATTTGTATTTTCAGTTTTTCACCATTTGGATTGGTAGTGAAATAAAAGTCAGCTCCTGATTGTTTTATCTTTACTTAAACCAGTCATCTTAGTAACACTCACTGGTCAGGCCAGTACATAAGTCAAGAACTGAATTTTACCCCTATGTCCTATTTTTAGCCATAGCAGCCATGTTTTTGACGAAAGAAAAAACAAAACACAAACTTTACTTTAGATACCCTAAGGTTCATTCAGCTTAAGTGTGGGGGTATCTGGTTTTGTAGTTTCAGAGGAGAAGATTTTGTAAAGTTAGAAAACATGATAAACAAATTGAGAAAAAATTGTCCTTATAATGCAATAACTCCTTAAGGGGTCAATTGACAATTTTGGTCGGACCAACTTAATTTTAGATTTTACTTTGCTGAACATTTTTGTTGTTTACAGTTTATCTCTATCATTCATAATATTAAAAATAAAAACCGAACACTGCAAACTTTCATTAAAATTACCAATTAAGTGGCAGCAACCCAACAATGGGTTATCAGATTCGTCTGATAATTTCAGGGCTGAAAAACTTTACCTAATAAACACTTTATAACCCCTTGTCAAAATTGCTCTACATGCTTTGGTTTTGAGATATATGCCAAAAACTGAATTTACCCCAATGTTCTATTTTTAGTCGTGGCGGACATGTTTATTTTTATACGAAACAGAAAATAAAACACCAACTCTATTTAAGATACCCTAAGGATCGTTCAGCTAAAGTTTGGTAGGAATTGACACAGTAGATTCAGAGGAGATGTTTGAAATAGTTTACACAAGACGGAGGACGATGAACTAAAAAGGGGGCGGAATCTTAGTTACTACAATTGAAACATATCCGTTGTCATCTGCGAAACAGTTATGTCATAACAGTCTCGTGCACGCGATGGCGCCCATAAAAGTCACGAAGGAATGATTGAAAGTCTAGGCTAACTATACCCTAAAGTTTATAAATATTTGAAAACAATAACTCTCACGTGCACTGTCATTGAAGCGATCCTGTGGTAGTCTTCTGCACCATTTTTTGAATTTCAAACTGGCATTTCTGAGCCCACCATACATATTGTGTATGTAATATTGTGTATGTAATATATAATTGTACTTTACTGAAATGTGATTACTAATGTCACTATAATAAAAAAAGTGCTTACTTACTTACTTACATATTGAAAGCAGAAACTCCTTTTAATCTTAAACCGTATATATTTAGATTTCCATACTAAGTTTCATAACGATTGGTCTCTCATGGAGGGATATTTAATGCACCATGCTTTTTTTCGGGTTGATCGTCGATTTCAGATATAAAATAAACTCATCATAGATACAAGGATTAAAGTTTGTTTTTGCGCCTGACGCACGTTTCGTCTACAAAAGACTCATCAGTGACGCTCAAATTAAAAAAGTTAACAAAGGCCAAATAAAGTACGAAGTTGAAAAGAAAGGGGAGGCGAAAAAATTCCTTAAGGTTTGCCAAATACAGTTAAGGTAATCTATACCTGAGGTTGAAAAGCCATACAGTATTTCAAAAATTTAATAGTTAATTTATAGTTATGACAATAATAATGATGATTCATGTCAACCCATAAGTGCTGATTACTGGGCTGGTGATACCCTCGGGGGAAAAAACTCTACCAGCAGTGGCATCAACCCAGTGGTTGTATATGGATTGAACTCATTAAAGATCCCAAGACTGAAATTTTTTATTAACGTCAGGCGCGTGTTTCATCTAAAAAAAACCTAACCAGTGACGCTCGAATAATTTTGTTTGAAAGGCCGAATAAAGAACGTACGTACGAAGTTAGAAAGCATGAGAAGGACCAAAAATTCCTGAAAGTTTTGCCAAATATAGTTATTGTATTCCTGATGTAGAAAAGACTTAGTATTTAAAAAATTCAAATGAATGTTTGGTAAACAGTTAATTTATAGTAATGACCATATCAAGGACAATGAATGTCAACACTTCTGCTGAAGTGCTGACTACTTGGCTGGTGATACTCTGGGGAATAAAAACCCCACCAGCAGTGGCATTGATACAGTGGTTGTAAACAAACTTATCATATATATACATACAAGAATTGAACTTTTGTATTTGCACCAAACGCGTTCGTCTACAAATGAATCATCAGTGACGCTCGAATAAAAGTTAAAAAGGCCAAATAAAGTACGAAGTTTAAGAGCATTGGGACGACCAAAACGTGACGTTTTAAGTCCCCTATACATATCGAAAAAGATTAAGTTCAGAAATATGATTTTGATAGTAAAAACATATATGCATAGCATGACAGTAAAACAGTTTATAGGCGCCAAACGTACTCTAACCTTTGTTAGTAGTAGTGCAACAAAACAGAAACATAGAAAGACACATTATAACATATAAATTGAAATGGTTTAACTCAAATTAACAAAAACAACTAAAGATACACTGAACAAAAACATTTTTTTTTACACAACATAAATTCATTATTGATAAAGTTATTTGGTTATTTAAAGAACACGTTCTCGGTGATCAACTGAATTGTTGCTGATCATTTGTCTGTTAGAAATATTTTCAATGCAGAACTTGTTGGTAGGTAACTATTTTTTAAGGTAATAAATAAAATTGAGAATGGAAATGGGGAATGTGTCAAAGAGACAACTATATCATTTTATAGATATATATAACGTAGTGTAGATGCGAAGGGGAATAACTGAAAAGTTTCAGTCGAATTTTAAATAATTAAATTTATATATTATATTTTTGTATGAATAATGAAAGGTAACAGATTTGTGTAAAACAGTAAACAATTTAAGTTTGTTTGACTCGTAGGTATATTTAAAAACTAAAATCAGCTGATAAAAGACATGATTTGAATTCTTGATAGTGTGCAGGTGATCATACTTGTATTACTTGTAGTACACGTTTTTCTCATGTATTTCAAAATAATCGTAAACCGTCCTAATTTCTGACATTCAATGTTATGTGCTGATGTATTGTATTTTAATTTGTCTTTTAACAGAAATATTATCGGGGTCAATTTGTATTTCGAATTTAACTATTGGATCATTTAGTTTACCGACAATATAATAAATATTATTTTTAAAGAAAAGCCTTTGACGTGGAATGATGTCAGACGAAACTTAAATATGGATCAACATTACTGTTGGGTGTATTCAGATGAGACGAATAATTGTAATTCAATATGATGTAGTCTTGTATGGCGAGGAAATAAGTTTTGGAAAGTTTTGTATAATCCTTAATGATGTATGACATAAAACATAAAACATGGTTGAAATGATGCAATATAGAAAAAAAAGTTAACGCCATGGTGTACAGATGAAGATTTTTAATCAGGTAGCAAATTCTATTTTCCGAATGGCACAGGGGTTGAATAAGCTCCATATCATAAGTGTTATCTACAAAAACAGCTACATATATTTCTCATATTTGGTATACTTTAAAGTCATATGAAACCTCAAATTAAAAAAAAATATGCATATGTTTTTTAAAACTAAATGGATAGTTTTCATTATACAACTTATGTACATATACTTTTTTCTGAGGAAAATTCTTTAATTTGTCCACATTTAGAAGAAGTTTACTTATTTTTAATTGCTTGCTGGCAGGAAGCAATTCGAGGACATATTTTCCGTATGCATAGTGACCTAAGCGTGACCCTCCTCGTAAAAATCCGGTGATAGCAATACGCATGAATCTGTCATTAAAATAAACAATTACCTGATTGTATATGTTAAACACGTGCTAATTACCCATGCTTTTTGTTGATTATTTACTATAAGGTGACAATCGGTAAACTTCGGCTTCAAAACACGGCATTTAATGAGTAGCCATATTTGTTAAATCATAACAGACAGATAGAAAAAAAATTGACGATTATACGATATATTTGCGTAAAAAATGATAAAATCGTGCACAGAGGACTAAGTTTATGATATATACATGCATTGGTTCAAGAATTGGATGAACATTATTTTTCACCAGTCACTCGTTTCTTATGACTTTAAATCTTGTCATATCACAGTTACCATTTGTTATTTTGTACGGAAGCCGTAAGGGGACATTCAAAAAGTTAGAAAATATGTTTTTTTAATTCGAAATCACGATAAAACAATAGCTGTATAATATCGTTATCTCGATTTACTTTATCGTTATCTCGATTTATTATACCGAGATCTCGGATTATTATATCGTGATCTCGATTTGATATTGGATTATTATATCGTGATCTCGATTTGATCTCGGATTAATATATCGTTATCTCGGAATACTTAATTGTTACTTATCACGTGTTAACTGATTACAAAATGGCAAATCAAGCGGTGACAGGCAACACGGCGGAAAGAGTAAGTATGATTTGTGTGTAATAATAATCCGAGATTTCGAGACAACAGTTTCGTTTTATAGAGATAACGATATAATTTTATCGAGACTTCGATATAATCATTTTGTTTTATCGAGATAACAATATATTATTATCGACATCTCGATCTATTCAACCGAGCTTACGATTTAATAATTCGAGATCTCGCTTTAATAAATCGAGATAACGATAAAATAATCCCAGATCTCGTTTTAATAAATCGAGATAACGATAAAATAATCCCAGATCTCGATAGAATAATTTCGTTTTATCGAGATAACGGTATGTTTTTGATCGAAATCTTGGTAAAACGGTAATGTTTTATCATGATCTCGAATTAATAAAAAATCTTTAAAAAATTTTTGTGTCCCCTTACGGCTTCCGTAATTTTGCAGCTATAAAATGCCCCCCAAATGGTAAAGATTGAAATGATTCAAACTGAAAATCTAATACCCTAGTCCCACTAGGCCACGATCGCACTACGATCTGTGAAAAAATGCAAATTTTGATGATCGTAGTGCGATCGTGTAGATCGCAGTAAGGTCGTATCACGGTCGTGGTGAGGTCTTCAAGATCGTGAAGAGCGTGGCCAACTTTGAACATGTTCAAAACAATCGTGGTGCGGTCGTGGCGAAATCAGGTCGTAGTAGAAGCGTAGTGAGAGCGCACTAAGATCGTAGTAAGATCGCAAAGGTCGCTGTACAATCGTAGCGAGAGCGTAGCGAAAGCGTGATTCTATTCGGAGAGACTGCGCTACGATCGCACAGCGACGTTATAACGACCTCACTACGACCATCACGTTCTCACTGCGACCCAACTACGCTTCCACTACGACTATACCACGCTGTTCACGACCATAGTACGATTCTAGCACGCCCTTGCCGTCCTCATCACGCTCTTCTTACGACCTGACTACGTTCACACTACGACCATCATTCTCATTGTCATTTTCACATAAAATATATAAAAAATGCTCCCTAGATTTTGTTTGTTTGAATGTAATTATCCATTTGCTTTAACGGTTCAACCATGCTTCTCGTTTTTATATAGATTAGACCGTTGGTTTTCCCGTTTAAATGGTTTAACACTAGTAATATTTTGGGTCCTTTATAACGTGCTGATTGATGTGAGCCAAGGCTCCGTGTTGAAGGCCGTACCGTGGCCTATAATGGTTTACTTTTATAAATTGTTACTTGGATGGAGAGTTGTCTCATTGGCACTCATACCACATCTTCCTATATATATTGATACATCTATGTCATCTCTGCTATCGTTCACTAAAATATCGTCATTGAGCTTCATGGACCAGCAATAGGTTGTAATTTAGGTTGGATTGGTCGGTCCGTCATCTCTGCTTGATCAGGATTCGTTACTTTGCTCCCTCTGCCTCTACATCAACTCCTACCACCATGCCCACGTGTTCTGGTAGATTTTGGTGGCATGACTGTATTGTTTCCGAGAAATCTACGATTTAATCAGAAATAGAAGGAATTGAACTGTATTGATATGGAACACGATGTTGACGTTATTGCTGAGAACGTAGTAAGATCGCGCTATGAACGTAGTATAATCGTGGTAAGAACGTGTAATAATCGCAGTAAGATCGTGTTGCAATCGGATAACTCGTGGTATGGTCGTAGTGAGAACGTAAAGAGCGTAGAAAGATCTTGATAAGCGTGGTGAGAACGTAGTATAATCGTAGCGGGATCTTTGTAGAAGCGTAGAGAGGACGTAGTAGCATCGTGAAAGCAACAAAAATTTACATTTTCATGCCGCTCATACCGCGACCTCACCACGATCTAAATTTATTTTAGATCGCGGTGAGCGTGGTGCGATCGTGGTCTAGTGGGACTGGGGCTTAACGGGATGATGTATGATTAAACAATATACGAAATACAAGAAAAAATGAAAAATCCCGGAGAAAAATAGCTATTTATAACTTCCGAAGTAAACCGGGTAAAACATAAACCTTAATCTACCTGATATCATTAAAATAACACGTTGGTTGATCATAACAGATATTCGTTTCATTTAGACGGCTGATATGTCCCAATTGTTGTAACCATAATGCCGTTCTCTTTTCCTCGAATGTGACCTAACGAATCACCGAGTAAGAACTTCATGAGCATCACAATTTATGCAAATTAAGGAACACGAAATGCCTTCACAATTGAAGCACTTGATTTCATCGCCGGTTTTTACGGGGAACGTGTAGCCGTGTCTAGATTTTCTATGGCGTGTTTTGTATACTGTTGTTTGTCTCTCTATAATTTTTACGTTTTTTTTGTTATTGCGTTGTCAATTATTTTCGACTTCTGAGTTTGAATACCCCTTTGGCATCTTTTACCTCTCTTGGGTGCTCATCAGCTGAATTACTTGTTATAGACACAGGAAAAACCTTTATCTCAAAAGAGTAAACTAACCTTATGTGGTTGTGCTTACCTAACCGGAATCCATGAAATCATATGCATGATACGTTGTTTGTACATGTAGGTATAGTCTTTCTCAATCTTTAGTTTCTGTGTAGTGGTCTGTCACTTATTCTTGGTATTTTTTGTTTTGGTTACAACCCCAATAATTACTCGGATATAGCAATATGGTTATCACTTTGTCTTCTATCGACCATCAGTAAGAGCCTCACCAAAGTGGGTTATATCTAGGTCATAGTCCAGTCAAATCAAAATGGCGAGGTTTAATCAAATGCCTCGTTTCAAGAGAAAGTGCTTTGCAACAGTTCTTAGAGGTGTCCGTAGGTGACCTGTTGCCAATCAAAAGTTCTATCCGTATGAAATATTTGTTTTTTCCCATTGTCATCCCGAATTGCACACCTATTATTACGGCCTGCATTTTAGAACATTTTTATTGCATTAATTGTGAATTTGCTTCTCAGGACATGGATGTTCATCTCTTGGTAAGAATTAACCAAGGGTTTATAACCATTTATTATTATTTTCTTTTTACGGAATAAAAGTACAATTCCCTGTTTATTACACTAATAAAAACGTCTCTTAAGATTTTGAAAAAAAACCATATTATTCGTTTTCTATGACCGTGAGTATCCATTTTTTTATGTAAAAAGACAAATGTATACAGCAAAATTTTAAATAATTAGACTGAGTCAATTCGACAAAAAACATGTTTTTTCTTACAGAAGGCGCTCTCTATCACGTTCGTGCTGTTTTTTGTAATATACTATGAACTAATATTTTTTTTATATATATTAGACCGTTGGTTTTCCCGTTTGAATGGTTTTACACTAGTAAATTTGGGGCCCTATATAGCTTGTTGTTCGGTGTGAGCCAAGGCTCCGTGTTGAAGGCCGTACATTGACCTATAATGGTTTACTTTTTCCGACGTAGTCGGTATTAGTTCGGTTTGAAAATCCTTTCTGTGATTGGAAAAAATGCTGTCATGGTGGGTGATTTGGTTGTGTTTAATCATATCGTGATGGAAAGCAAGTGAAAAACTATAAATATTTGAACTAGATCTTACAAAGATTTATATTTTTATTAAAATAATTGTTTCTCCAATAGCTCTTTGCATCCGTGACAGCTGTTTATTCGGGACAATTATATAATTTTTAATGTAAACTTTGTTGTACGAACGTACATGACTTTAGAACACACCTTCGCATGTGAGACTTCCGCGGGGTTTTGGTGAATGTAAACAACAGAAAGATACGAGGACCGAGAATACTGAACACAAACAGAGAAAACGTTATTTAAATGGTATCTTTGTGCTTCTGAAGGTTATCGAAATGATAGTTTTAAACATATACTCAAATTTAAATACGTCGGATATCTTTTTTAAAGATAGTTCTTGTTGGAGAGGTGTCTCATTGGCACTCACACCACATCTTCCTATATCTAAGACAACGAAAAGTGTATTGTTTAAACAAGTAATCATATTTGTTGACCTTACAGTTTTGATGACCTTAGGAAGATGCTGATAATTCATTATTTTGATAAAATAAACATTGATAGAAAATGTAACCATGAGTTACGTCTAACCAAGGGTTAAAAAAAATTGAAATGTTAAACCTTAGATACGTAACCCTTTGTTGACAAAGAGTAATAATATTCTTTATCGGTAATTTGTACATTTTTCCTTTGATGTGTACTTGCTGATAATGCCAGTATCAGTGGACTGGTCGTGATATAAAAATTATTGGGTTAGTACGCAAATGACATGCGCGAATGCAACGCGTAAGGATCTACTTTCCCCTTTCATTCACAAAATTGCGCGTGATTTTTATCGCAGAAACGCACGAGATTTTTGGCGAATGAAACACTTGACATTGATTATAACTTTCACAAAGTTAGTTTAGCCTATTTTGTTGTGAAAATGTGAACAGAAAATGCATAAAAAAGCCGACAGACTTAAAAAAAAAATGCGTTATCTATAATTGATATCTATATGAACTTTTTATTGAAGTACAACTAACACATCGTTCATGGTGTTCCAATCCGAATTTTTATTCATACAATACCAATACATAGCCTGGTGCTGTTCCAAGTATTTTTCTTTTTCTGTTTCTTGAGAAGTATTTGTTTTACCTGTTCAGTCACTATAAAGTGTTACAATTCATATTTAAACGCAACACATAAATAGTAACCAAAAAGGTACCGCTATCGCATGAGAGAAGCTAAAAAAAAAAAAAATTTACGCATTTTCAACATTTTTGTGGGACCATCATATATGCAATTTTAAAAGATGTGGTTTCATTGTCAATTTAAAGACAGATATTCATAGATCAAAGAACAAAAAAAGTGAACTTATTCATATGCGGATCTAAGATAAATTTTAAAAAGGGGGTAACCGGGGCACCATCTATTAAAATGTTTGAAATAATTATGAAGTAGACAAGAAATGAGCTTGTTTAGATAATTAACAAATTAAAGTCAGCTTTAAGTAAAATATATTTATAACTTGACGTCGTTGAACTTTTAAAATGATAATCGATGAAAAATCTGCTGATTCATATCGTATCATTCTAATGTCCTGACTTACTATGCTCGAAGGGGATAGGACCTTAATCGGGACTCCGGGATCTGGTGTCTTTAAGCTCGTGATTTCGGGATATCGGGATTTACTTTATTTAAATCACAGGAGTTTAAATCCTATCAATAAGGGGTTAAAAATGTTGTTGTAAAGGTGCAATAATTCGATATACCTTTCCTAATATAAGATGTCGTCTAGGTGGAATACACTGTTAGGGCAGGAATCCCAGGACTGGAGTTTACCACAACTGGGTCGTCTGAGCTCCGGATATATTCTGCGAGGTTGCGAAGTAAATACTAACTGAAGTTCCGGTATCTAATCCGGTTATGGCAATAACTTTCCGGACCTTTACTACATTCCTCCCTGTTTTATTAAAATGTCAGCCATCAATGCTAACACTTACAACGATATACTAAAATCCGTCACCGAACAGAAAACAACTTCATAACTGTCAATCAATCAATAATCAGGTTAAAAGCATATATACAAATCCCCTCCTCCTGCATTTAATCTATATTATACAATTGTCTGGCGTTCCGAGTTGTCACCCTAGCTATTTCCTCGGAGCGTACGTCGAACATGGATGCGAGCTTCCAGATGATTTCCTTAAGTAGTTCAGGAGATGCCTCGTGGTGTCCTTGAGGTTTGAGATAAGGTGAGTCGGTCTCCAAAACTTGTTATCAATGAGTAGGAATGGGGAGATACCAAATTTACCGTTTGGAAACATGGTTTTACATTGCCTGTACTCCTCCGTGTCACCGTTAAAACAATGCCAATGTATTGGATGGTCCTCCTCTAGGAAATTGGTTAATGAATCCCTGCACATATTCATTATTTTCTTGTCTCCCCTGCAATGAATCACCACAGGAAGATGTTGCCTTTTAGCTATTCTGAACTGCTCCTCGAATACATGGACCTGTTTCTTAAGTTCTTTGCTATTTGGTTTATCCGAGGAGTCTAACCCACATTCCCCAACTGCAATCATTTTGTTCACACAGATTAGCATCTCTAAATCTGTAATCCACGAATTCAGGACACTCATCTCCTCCCCTTTCACTATCCGTGGATGTATTCCAGCAGTACTTCTTATTCGTCGATCTCTCCTAATCTCTCCCATTTCTTCTATTGTTGGCCAGCGTCTTGGGAATGCATAGTTTGCTACCAGATGTCTTATTTGGTATACTGACTCTCCATCTTTCCATTTATAGATCGGTAAGCCAGAAAATCTGGCTTGTTGTTTCATCTTATCCAAATGGAAATGAGAATCAGTAACCATAATAGCCTTTTGAATACTGCATTGATAAAGGGATATTTCCTTTTCAAATGTAATAAGGTTTTCTGCATCTTCAGTTCCTTTTAATAATAAAGCCAAAATTTTCCAATGTATCAAAGAATATATTGCAGATGGAGGAAATACAGCATGAACGACCTCCACATCAAATCTGTTTTTCTTATTGTAGAAATTTAGTAAGGGTATATCTGTCCAATGGAATACAGCTGATTGACATTGTTTAAAGACAGCTTCTGTTCGTACAAATTCCACCGGATGATCAAGGGTCTTTTTGTCATAGCGCTGGCAAAGTTCCAATAGGAGACCATTCATCAATTCTGTCCATACTGACTGGCATTCTTCTTTGAATATATTATCAGCAATATTGCAGTTGTGGAGTTCAAGGCAATGATTTTCTAACATTTTGTTTTGACCAAATTGTTTATGGCAAGTCCAACATGCAGTTAGTGGATTAGTGTACCAGGGCAAATGTTGGTGAAATACATGCCTTCTTACATTAGTGAAACGTCCTGGACATACCGGACAGAGTCTTGCCTTACTCAGATTCCTGCTACTGCCTTTTATCCTTGCATCTTCCTCCAATCTTTCAGGGATTTCACCATCAAATGGACCATAATCAAGCTCATCATCCATACTTAAAATAAATTAACAAACATGTAAATATATACATAGTTACCCTATTTACACTATTTCAAAATATCTACTGTACATAATCATGTAAGTAGGAAGGCATTTGTCTTTTGCGCCTACCTACTTGTCCCTGTTTGGACCCATTATCTAATGTATCTGTATCGCGATTTATATCATCACTGTTCAGAAACAGCGAATTTTGACTCAAGTCATAAGCGAGTGTTGCGTCTAAATCAAAAGGGATGTCAATGAGCGAATGAAGATCTTTAAGAATTATCCGTTCATTATTAGAATTGTTTGTCAGAGAATCTGACACCAAGAAGGGGTCATTGTTATCTAAATCGTCAGTCAGAGATTCTGACAAAGGGTTCAAATCATTTTGAGTATTCTGATTCCCACCACTAAATTAAATATCCAGATATTAATCCTCCAGCTCCATATTAGTGTCTCGCTCCAATTTATTCTCAGCTCTTCCAAGAATATCATTTCTAAGTCTCTGTAACCATAGTGGTATTTCTCTGTCAATGCACAATTTGAGTCTATCATGATGCACGACTTCCTCTCTTTTCCTGTCTTTAATCTTAAGCAATGCTGGAGACTTAACTTCAATAACCACATATGGACCTTTCCATGGAGCTTTTAATTTTGGGGATATCCCTACTTTCCTGGCTGTATCTAATTTTAGTACAATATCTCCTACACAATATTTCCTAAAGTTGAGATTTAAATCATAATCTTGTTTTTGACGTTTCTGTGCAGATTTCAAATTATCTCTGGCGATATCATTTGAACATACTTACAAATATCTTGATCTGGAAAACGTTCCTTTATTTGTCCTAAAACTAGATCAATAGGCTGATTTACCTCTCGTCCGAAAACCATGAAATTCGGTGAAAAACCAGTCTGTCGATTCTCTGATAGCGCCTGCTAATTGTTGTAGGTGTATATCCCATCTGTTTTGAGTCTTCTTTAAGAAACAACGGATTAATTGAGTGATTATTCTGTTATATCTCTCTACCTGACCGTTGGAAGCAGGATGATATGCAGATGTTCTTGTCTTGGAAACTTCAAGAAGATCACACAGTTGTCTAATTACCCTTCCATCTACATTTTTGCCTTGATCTGTATGTAGCTCCATGGGACAACCGAATCTAGATATAGTGCTATCCATTAAAGCTTTTGCTACAACTTCAGCGTTTTGGTTTGGCAAGGGACAACATTCCAACCACTTGGTAAATTGATCTATGATGACCAGAACATACTTATTATTTTGTTTGGTGACTGGCAATGGTCCAAGTATATCCAAATGGATACGTTCAAAAGGAACGCCCGAGTGGTACCTACCCAATTCTGCTTTGGCTCTCTTCAAGGGTTTTTTGTATCTATTGCATATCTGGCATGTCGAAACATAAAGTTTACAGTCCATCGTCATTCCATACCAGTAAACTGTGTGTCTTAATTTTGCCAAGGTTTTATCTTGTCCTAAATGTCCTGCTGATCGTAAATCATGACAAAGATGAAGCATTTCCTGTCTTAATTTCCTTGGTGTTATAAACAAGAGTCTTGGTGCTACTGCATCATCCCAAAAATAGTAGAGTATACCATTTCTAAATTCAAGTTGAGATTTTGTTTGCCACAAATGCCTTACAAATGGGCTACTCATCTGTAGATCTTGTTTTGAAGGGGAGAAATCAGTAGATAACCAGGCAATAACAGTACTCAGATCTATGTCATTCTTTTGTGCATCTCTCAATTCAGTTTCAGTATAAGGCTGTAACATCTTCTCTTTTGTGGATGTGACATCTTTAATGCTTACAGCACGTACTGTTAGTGGTTTAACAAAGTCTACTTCTTCTTCAAATGTGGACCACTGATTCCGGGCTCTTGTACAGTATTTACAACCTCCACATGGAAGCTTATTAAGCGGAATACTTGGCAAGTACGAATTGCATTCATTAAGTGTATCTGGGATTCGGGAAAGCGCATCTGCGTTTACATGTTTTTTACCTGGTCTATGTTGAACTAACATGTTGTATTGTGATAGTTCCTCAATCCACCGATCTAGTTGGCCTTCGATATTCTTGAAATTTAACAGCCAAGTAAGACTATTATGATCTGTACGGACAACAAACTGGTTACCTAGTAAATAATGTCTATACTGCCTTGTAAAAGTGACAATAGCCAATAACTCCTTTCGAGTTGTGCAATACTTTTTCTGAGCTGGTGTTAAAACCTTACTTGAAAAACTTATAGTTCTTTCTTTTCCATCTTGTAGTTGGCTAAGTTCAGCACCAATGGTTTTGTCCGAGGCATCAGTATCGAGTATGAAGGTAGCTTCTGGATCAGAATAGGCTAAAACAGAAGAATTTACTAGTGCTGTTTTTAGTTGTTCAAAAGCATTTTCCTGTTCTTCAGTCCATACAAACTCTGATTTTTCTCCTGTTAATTTATGCAAAGACACAGCAATTTCAGCATAATTCTTTATGTGTTCCCTGTGGTAGTTTGTAAACCCGAGAAAAGATTCAAGCTCTTTCTTTTTCTTTGGTCTTGGCCAACTTTTTACAGTTTGCATATTCTCCGGATTTACCGAAATACCATCTTTGTTTACAATTTTTCCCAAAAACTTGACTTCTTTTTGAAATAAGAAGCATTTGGACGGTTTAAGTTTTAAATTGTAGTACTGAAATCTTTTTAAGATGTGTAGAAGCTTACTCAAATGATCTTCAAAGCTGTGACCTAAAACGATGACATCATCCAAATATGCAAGGCATTCTCTCCATGTCAGACCTTTCAAAACCAACTGAATGACTCGGCTGAAAGTTGCTGGTGAGTTACATAATCCAAACGGCAGTCGGACATGCTCAAAAAGTCCATATTTCGTGACAAAAGCTGTTTTATGTCGATCCTTCTCATCGATCTCTATTTGCCAATACCCTGCAGCCATGTCCAACGTACTCATGTAGGCGCTTCCTCTCAAAGTATCCATACAAGACTCAATCTTTGGCAAAGGAAAAACGTCCTTAGTTGTCACTTTATTAAGGGGACGAAAATCAATGCAGTACCGCAGACTGCCGTCCTTCTTTCTTACTAAAACAGGACAGGAACACCAATCTGAAATAGAAGGTTTAATAACCCCCTTATCCAACATTTGATTAAGATGTTTTTCTTCTTCATTTTCAAATTGCAGTGGAGTTCTACGCATTTGTTGTTTAATAGCAGCTGCTTCCCCTGTGTGAATTCGGTGTTTAATATCCCCATTAAACAATCCTAGATCCATGTCTCCTTTAGCAAAAATACTTCAGCAATCTTTATGCTACGATCTATGTCAAAATATTCTACTGTTCGAGTATACAAATCTTTCAGGTGTTCTGGAATCTTAGAATTGAGTTCTTTTAATTTGTTAAGTTTATTTACAGAATCTCCA